>NC_073387.1:30883035-31055535 GCF_028641065.1 Leucoraja erinaceus | reverse complement strand
TTTTCCCAGTCTACTTGCATGTTGAAATCTCCCATAACAACCGTAGCATTACCTTTACGACATGCCAATTTTAACTTGATTCAACTTGCACCCTATGTCCAGGCTACTGTTTGGGGGCCTGTAGATAACTCCCATTCTGGTCTTTTACCCTTACAATTCCTCAGTTATGTCCATACTGACTCTACATCTCCTGATTCTATGTCACCCCTCGCAAGGGACTGAATTTCATTCCTCACCAACAGAGCTACCCCACCCCCTCTGCCCACCTGTCTGACTTTTTGATAGGACGTATAACCTTGAATATTCAGTTCCCAGCCCTGGTTCTCTTGCAGCCATGCCTCTGTAATTCCCACAACCTCATACTTGCCAATTTCTAACTGAGCCTCAAGCTCATCCACTTTATTTCTTATACTTTGTGCATTCATATATAATACTTTTAATCCATTACTCCCCTCACCTTTCACATCAATTCCCATTTCACTTGGCCATACTCTTCCACAGATTTGGAGACAAAAAACTGCACGCAATACTCCAGGTGTGGTCTCACCAAGACCCTGTACAACTGCAGTAGAACCTCCCTGCTCCTATACTCAAATCCTCTTGCTATGAAAGCCAACATACCATTCGCTTTCTTTACTGCCTGCTGCACCTGCATGCCTACCTTCAATGACTGGTGTACCATGACACCCAGGTCTCGCTGCATCTCCCCCTTTCCCAATCGGCCACCATTTAGATAATAATCTGCTTTCCCGTTTTTGCCACCAAAATGGATAACCTCACATTTACCCACATTATACTGCATCTGCCAAACATTTGCCCACTCACCCAGCCTATCCAAGTCACCTTGCAGTCTCCTAGCATCCTCCTCACACCTAACACTGCCCCCCAGCTTAGTGTCATCCGCAAACTTGGAGATATTGCCTTCAATTCCCTCATCCAGATCATTAATATATATTGTAAATAGCTGGGGTCCCAGTACTGAGCCTTGCGTTACCCCACTAGTCACTGCCTGCCATTGTGAAAAGGACCCGTTTACTCCTACCCTTTGCTTCCTGTTTGCCAGCCAGTTCTCTATCCACATCAATACTGAACCCCCAATGCCATTTGCTTTAAGTTTGTATACTAATCTCTTATGTGGGACCTTGTCGAAAGCCTTCTGGAAGTCCAGATACACCACATCCACTGGTTCTCCCCTATCCACGCTACTAGTTACATCCTCGAAAAATTCTATAATATTCGTCAGACATGATTTACCTTTCGTAAATCCATGCTGACTTTGTCAAATGATTTCACCACTTTCCAAATGTGCTGCTATCCCATCTTTAATAACTGACTCTAGCAGTTTCCCCACTACCGATGTTAGACTAACTGGTCTGTAATTCCCCGTTTTCTCTCTCCCTCCCTTCTTAAAAAGTGGGGTTACGTTTGCTACCTGCCAATCCTCTGGAACTACTCCAGAATCTAAAGAGTTTTGAAAGATTATTACTAATGCATCCACTATTTCTGGAGCTACTTCCTTAAGTACTCTGGGATGCAGCCTATCTGGCCCTGGGGATTTATCGGCCTTTAATCCATTCAATTTACCCAACACCACTGCACGACTAACCTGGATTTCACTCAATTCCTCCACCTCCTTTGACCCGCGGGCCCCTGCTATTTCCGGCAGATCATTTATGTCTTCCTTAGTGAAGACGGAACCAAAGTAGTTATTCAATTGGTCCGCCATATCCTTGTTCCCCATGATCAACTCACCTGTTTCTGACTGCAAGGGACCTACATTTGTTTTAACTAATCTCTTTCTTTTCACATATCTATAAAAACTTTTGCAGTCAGTTTTTATGTTCCCTGCCAGTTTTCTTTCATAATCCATTTTTTCTTTCCTAATTAAGCCCTTCGTCCTCCTCTGCTGGTCTCTGAATTTCTCCCAGTCCATATGCTGCTTTTTCTGGCTAGTTTGTACGCATCATCCTTTGCTTTGATACTATCCCTGATTTTCCTTGTTATCCATGGATGCACTACCTTCCCTGATTTATTCTTTTGCCAAACTGGGATGAACAATTTTTGTAGTTCATCCATGCAGTCCTTAAATGCCTTCCATTGCATATCCACCGTCAACCCTTTTAGAATTAATTGCCAGTCAATCTTGGCCAATGAATCTCTGGAACTCTCTGCCACAGAGGGTAGTTGAGGCCAGTTCATTGGCTATATTTAAGAGGGAGTTAGATGTGGCCCTTGTGGCCAAGGGGATCAGAGGGTATGGAGAGAAGGCAGGTACGGGATACTGAGTTGGATGATCAGCCATGATCATATTGAATGGCGGTGCAGGCTCGAAGGGCCGAATGGCCTACTCCTGCACCTAATTTCTATGTTTCTATGTTTCTATCCCATCCTGAGCTTTCTGCCACGTTAATTCTGATGTCTTTCTTAACTTTTCTTATTCTCTCTTAACTCCATCCTTGTATTTCCAGTTTGTCTCCTCCCCCCCCCCCCCACTATTCTGAAGAAGGGTCCTAAAGCTGAATCTTTCTTTGTCCATTACCTGTTCAGGTGCAGACTGACCTGTTGAGTTCCACCAGTATTTTATGTTGAGTTCTTCAGGCACTTTATAGTGAGTTCCTCCAGCATTTTCCCTTTGCTCAAGATTCCAGCATCTGCAATCTCTTATGTCTCAAACGTTTCAATACTGGCTTTCCTGTCATGGTACCGCCTCTCTGAAATGTGAGTCTAATCTTGATGGGAATCTCAGATTTCCAATCCCTCCCTTAATCTCCAGCCACCTCAATCCTCAACATGTATTTCACCATAGCAACTCCACCTCTGAAATGCATCACTATTTCCATTACAACTCCTTTGTCCAGATACTGTTAGCACAACTAGTTTTAAAGGTCAACTGCTTTATTACAGGCAACTAGTTTTTTCCGCTTTTATGTAAGAAAATTTTAAGTTATCACAACCAAACTTGCTGCGTAAACCATGATGGTGTAAGTCCCGGCGGATGTTAAACCATCTTTCTTAGGAGGACACATGACAAATATTACCTGCTCATTATTATATTGTTGTTTATGTAGCTTTATGTGTGCAAATTGGCTGCTACATTTGCTATGTTACAATAGTGACTATAGTTCAATTTTGAGTCTGAAGAAGGGTCTCAACCTATCCTATTTATCAACTATTCCTTTTCTCCAGGAATTCTGCCTTACCCGCTGAATTACTCAAGCATTTTGTGTCTATTTTCAGTATAAACCAACATCTGCAGTTCCTTCCTATACATAGTTCAATCACTCTTCTTTGACTTTAAGGTTGACGTTGTGAAAGATGAAAGACTGAACTGATGTTGAAATAATAAACACAGTTGATTATAATTTGTGCTTGATGCAGGGAAATAATTGCAAGCACAGCATATTTAGGAAAATCTTATAGCCAGCTTGAAAAGTTACGAATATATCCCAATGTCCATTAAATTGCATATTTGAAAACATTACACTGCTTAGATTGACGCAAACAGAATTTAAGAGCTGCACCACAGCTATCTGAAAATCTGACTGTTCTGTAATAAAGGAAGCACATATCATCCCCTAGGTTTGGAAATGTGATTTCACATATTAAATGATTCCAAAGAAGAGGTCAAAAGAATTAGCGTGGATGTCACCCATAGATCTGTTCTGATGAGTAAACTATGTTTATCTCCAAAGCACAGCTATACAGAGTTCAATGCTCAGTACAATCTATCAGCATTGATTGGTGATTATATATTCCCTTTTAAAATGCAGTAATGTTATTAGTCTCATGTGACAGAGCAGACAGAATAGTGCAGGGTCAATCTATTCCTAAATTGCTGGAGAGCCCTCATCAAGCAATTTAATCGTTGCAAAGAAGCCCATTTAAGAAGGGAATAAGGGCATATCCCTATGGCATTCAACATTTTAGATTAGTCAATCTTTAATTTGTAGTTCCTGATAAAATCAAATTACTGCTTAGCCTATAATTTGCCTTGCAGGCAGTATAAGTCTATCTGGGGTTTTAATTTAGACTGAGCTGTCAAAGGTATCGTAACTCATGTTTTCAAGAGAAAGTTAGATTTAGATCTTTGGGCTAAACAAATCAAAGGATATGGGGGAAAAAGCAGGAACGTGGTACTGATTTTAGATGATCAGCCATGATCATATTGAATGGTGGTGCTGGCTCGAAGGGCTGAATGGCCTACTCCTGCACCTATTTTTCTATGTTCTATGTTTCTATGCAGGAGATTTGGATTTAACAATTCTTGCTTCCAAATTGGAAATCTGAATTTGAAATAGGTTGTAAAGCTCAACTTATAAAGCATCAACTTACAAGCATCAAAACAGGTCCTCCCATTGAATTCAGTTTACACTAATCCTTTTTTAATCTCCCTTCATTCCCATCAAATCCCCTACTGATTCAACCAGTCATCTACACACTAGGGACAATTTACAGTGATCAATTGACCTAGGAAACCTCATGTCTTTGACATGTGGAAGGAGACATTCAAGGGCCTGTCCCACTGCGGGGACCAAAATTGCGAGTTTAGAAGAGTTTAGGACAGTCAAGGAGAGTGTCATGGTCTTATATTGCCGAAGTAGAACACCTCCTATGACCTCCTTCGACTATGTAGAGAACCTCTACGAATATGTAGAAGACCTCCTACGACCATGTAGAAGACCTCCTTCGATCTCCTTTGATTATTTTGAAGACTAGCTTCGACTATCTACGAATTACTCGCTGATGCTCTCTGGAACATTGGGCTGAATAGTGGAGATTGAAGACGACCACCTTCGACTATACTAACACTATCTACGACTACCTTCGACTACCTTTGATTTACCTTCAGCTACCTTTGATTACCTTCGATTGCCTTCGATTACCCAAGAATAACATGCCGACCTACTACGCCCTACTTCAACTAAACCTACGAGTAAAAAAATATAGATTTTTTCCATGCCGACCAATTTTTACTCGCGGACAATTTTCAGCAATCTAAAAAATACTCCTCGCTAAACTGAGGCCGCAAGTATGCGGGAACTTCTCTTGAGCTTGAAGGAGAGTTACTTAGACCTCCTAGGACCACGTGTCGACCATGCTGCGAATTTGAGTTGAGCGCAAACTCTTCTGAACACGCAAATTAGGTCCCCGCAGTGGGACAGGCCCTTCATTGTCACACAGAAAGCATGCACACTCCACACAGACAGCGGCAGAGGTTAGAATGGCTAAAACTGTGTGGCAACAGCACTACTAGCTACACCACTTTATTGCCTCTAAATGGAATTAGTGTAAATAGATATTTAAAGGGCAACACAGACATTGCAGGCTGAAGAATATGTCTATGCTGTAAGACTGTATGACTATTACAAAATGGATGTTTAATGGTCACTTGGTAACTCGGTGCTCCGAAGGATTTGTATGTGTGCTAAATGTCTGTATGATGTGTTCCTTTTGCTCCATCACTCAAGCACATTTAGTACAACAGCTGTTACAACAGTAAGTAGATATAACAACGCTGGGCACAGAATGTGATTTAAGGATGAAGGGATGAATTCCCAGCCCCCAAATACTGTGGCGGTGATATGGTATTAACTCACATTGTTCACCTGCAATGCAGACAGCACATCAACTTTGTGAGCCCATTAATGATAATGATTGTAGCTAATCATCCTGTTCATTGACCTGCTGCTTTAGCAGAGGCAATGTCAGCACTGCCTGGTGTCAGTGGCAGTATGCTTGCTTCTCTTAAAGGGACATGCACTGCATCTGGAACAAGAGCTGGCTGTCATTTTACAAATGAACCTGACCTGGGGAGCCAGAGTGTGGGCATGAGCAGGTTCCACGTCGACGGGGAAGATGTCTTGACCCTGCAGAGGATGCTATTTAGATACACAGTCAAACAGTAAGGAGTGGACCAAGACATGGATAGGAACACTTGTAACCAGAAACCTGGATGTAACACTGCATGAGATCTAAGAATGTCAGGCACATGGTCAAATGTTACCTACTAACCATCATTAGCCTCCATCGATGCTCAATTGACCACTCTATTAATTGCCAGCAACAATCTCTAACTGTTATGGGCTCCATTCCACCCTCACAAACTTAATTCTCCTGTGCACTTCATATTGTTATCTCACTGCCGACTATTAAACAAGGACAACAAACACACAAATGATTCTGTAACATTCACTGAAACATCTCCCCACCCTCTCTTTCCCTCTCTCCCTTGCCTCATTCCCTCTCACTCCCTCCCTCTCACCTCCTTCACCCTCATCTTTCACAATCCACACTCCCCTCTCCACTCCCACACACCTCTCAACTAACACCCTACCATTTCAATATCAAGAAGGGCATGCTGCTGGGTCTTGAATAGCAGTAAGGTGGATAAATCACCAGCCCCTGGTGGGATTATCCAGAATATAGATAGATGCAAGAGAATAGATTTCTAGGAATGATCTTTGTATCTTCTCTAGAGTTTTGTATCCTCTCTAGCCACAGGTGAGGTCCCAGTGGACGGGACAGTAGTCAATGTTGTTCTTTTGTTTAAAAAGGGATAATCCAGGAAATTATAGGCCAGTGAGCCTTACATCAGTGGTAGAGAAGCTATTGGAGATAATTGTTTGGGATAGAATTTGGAAGGAAATGGGCAAATTATGGACAGTCAGCATGGCTTTGTTCTTGGCTGGTCATGTCTAACAAACTTAATTGAGCTTTTTGAGGAGATGGTGAAGGTGATTGGTGAGGGTTGGACAATGGATGTTGTCTACATGGACTATGGTAGCTTATAAAATTGTGAAGCTTAGTTTTATGTCAACATTCTTTTTAAATGTAACAATTTTAAATAATCACAATTAACAGTAACATCTTTCTGTTTTTCTTTCTATTCCTGTCAATTATTTAGACAAATAATAAAAGGATGCCAAAATTCAGCAGATTGAAATGTTTGCTGCAATGTGATAAAGGTGGAGGTTCAAGATGTGTAGGGAAGAACTGCAGATGCTGGTTTAAACCAAAGACAGACATAAAAGGCTGGAGTAACAGCGGGTCAGGCAGGATCTCTGGAGAAAACTAATAGGTGACGTTTTGCATCGGAACCCTTCTTCAGACTGAGAGTCAGGGGAAAGGGGAATGAGAGATATAGATGCTACTTAGGGGAAGTGAATGGAAGATATGCAAAAAGCAACAGTAATCAAGGAATTATGTGCTTTTGTTGGCTGTGGGACAGGTGATAATGAGTATACAGACAAAGGAACTCAACAGGACCACAGTAAAACTAGTACGACGACTAGGATGAGCGGAGAGAGAGGAGATGCAAGGAGTACTCGGTTAGAGAAATCAATATTTATACCACTGGGTTGTAAACTGCCCAAGTGCAAGACCTTCTTCGTCTTCTTAAGCAGTCCATCAGGATAAAGACTGAGATGCTTTCATCCAAATTCTATACGTTCTGAAGCCAATGTGGCAACTGCAAACTCTGTTGCAGGTGGAGCAGCAAAGGTTTGGCTGGATAAATTTACACTGATGGTGGAATAAATTACATCCTTGCATGGTTACCTCTTGCTGTGATAAAATTCAGATTGTCAGTTTCCCTGTCTATCAGAGCCAGTTAAGTGTAATTCGAGCTCCAATGCTGAGGATGTTGACCAAGGAGAAGATGTGATATTGGTTATCTTATTCTATCCATGGACTTGAATGACTATACAAAGGTAATTTTACTTCGGAGTCACGTGAGTGATTCCGTGAAGATGCCCGCCCCAGGACGCATTGCGGCATTACGTTTCAGCAATGCAAAGCGGCAGCCGGGAGTCAGGGCTCCCGAAGAAACGAGAGAGAATCTAAGTTTAGGTAAGTACTTACCTTTACGTTTACAGCCCCTTTGCGTCTGCTTGTTTCCCGCAGGGCGTGCAAGCGGCCCCCTTGGACTCTGGTAGGAGTTTCCCGTTCGAGGGAGGGGAGGAAAGACGCTACCAGGGAGAGAGAGCGCCGGCGGACCATGGATGGGACCTGTGCCGGTGCCGGTAAAATCTCCACAGGGGCTACATTTGACAGCGCAGGAGACGGCGCTAGCGCTCCGTTGGGGGTTCCCCTTAGTCCTCGCTCGCTCTCCACGCACTGTCCAGGTGAGGCAGGCAGGCGAGCGGGAGGAGGCTTCCGACATTTACGGAGCCGTTAGGGGAACCCACTGTGCAGTGCTGGCGTGGAGTGCGCTGCAGCCCGAGTGCAGGTGAGCAGCAGCCCGAGTCAGAGAGAGAGAGCGAGTACCGCTAATTAGCGGCCCGCTCCCGACTCTGCACCAAGCCCGCCAGCATCAGCTGCGGGCTGAGGGGGGAAATATGCTGCACCTGCCCGCTCTAGAGAGAGTCAGGGCAGCAACAGGCGGTAGGACCGCTTAGCGGGCGGTCCGCAAACCCGACATCGGGACCGAGCCAGCCCGCTAGCACCTGAGCAGCGGGCTGGATGTGTGGAAAACCCGGCGGTGGAGCAACATCGGACTGGGACGTCTCTCCACCCAGGAGGGGGAGAGACAGCCGCCTGAGCTGCAGGAGCGGCTCTTGGGCATAGGAAAGGTGAGTTTGCAGTTGTGTTTTATTACAGATTTCAGGAACACAACGCAAAAAACTCGCAAAGAGAAACTGCCCCGCTCCAACTCTACCAGCGGGGCAGCAACCGGCGGCAGCGTCGCTCGCAGAGCATTTTTCGCTATCCCCGAGACCGAGCCAAGCCAGTCTCACCATAGCCTACACGGCGGACTGGGAAAGCAGACAGGAAGTCAAACGGCCGGTCGTCTCCGACTCGTCGGGGAGGGGGGAAATGTCCACCCCAAAGCGGGGGAGAGACAGCCGCCTAAGCTGCATCCAGCAGCTATTGGAGGGGATGGTCTACCGAGAGCAGCAGCGCTCTCGGACAGACAGGACAGGCGCCCCCTCCATGGTGCTGAGTCCGGCACCTCCCTTTGCGACCTCGGACCAGGAATGGGAGGTTAGCATCGGTGACCAGGGGCAGGCTGGTCTGAGTATGGGGCAGGCGGAAGGAGCCGAAAGAGAGCAGGGTGTGCAGGAAGAGCTGCTAGGGGTTGTAAGCCGATTCGTCGCTACCCCACGGGTTGGAGCACCACTGGAGCCAAGGATGGCTGCCAGCATAAACCATCTCTCCAACAAACCACTGCAGGAGAAGGTGCTCGCCCAAGTGCTTGAGGAGCACACAGCCCCGAATAATTGTGACGCTCTCAAGGCCAAGAGCCTCAATCCTCAAATATGGGGCAACGTGGGGCGACCGATTCGGACACAGGAGGTCAAACTCCAGCGCATTCTTCGCCTCCTCACGGCGGCTATAACAGCCTATGCGCGGGGTGTCGAGACCGTAGATGACATCTCACCAACAGGATGTCCTGGCACTCATGTGCACGACACAATATGAGCTGAATAACCTGAGAAGAGACAACATCAGGCCGGCCCTCAATCCTAAATTTGCAGGATTATGCAAAACTCCATCAGTAGAGACCGACTCATTTTTTATTTGGGAAGGACTTGAACAAACAGCTCAAAGAGATGGAGGAGGCGTCTAAGACCTTTAGCCTCATGAGGGCACCACCGGCAGCGAACATACCAAAGCTCTTCATTCCACCCAGGCGGCAGCACACCACTGTATCTACCAGTCGGCGTCCCGAATATGCGACTGGTCAAAGCTTGGGGCCGCACTATCCCCAGAAACCCTTTTTAGGTCTGGGCCTGCAGCGGACCCCCTGGAAAATGCGCCTCCCCCCAACATCGCCAGCACATCGACAGGGAAGAACACTCAAAAAGAAAAAACACAACCCCGCCAATAACCATGGAGGTAGGTGGGTCTGGTTCCTACCAGCAAATAGAGCGCTTTCTTGGACTATCTTGGCTTTCATATTAATTCAGTCCACGTAACTTTAATGTTGCCAAGAGACAACATAGTTGAATTGGCAGAAACAAAGAACAAATTAATGGTCAAACTACCAACTACTCGACAAATAACAGAGTAATTGGGGGAAAATGGTACCATTTTCTGTCTACATGATTCAGATGTTAGTATCAAAATCAACATATAGGTTGTCATTGAGCATCTCATGAAGTTACCCACTGAAATAATATCGGAAAGACAGTGGTGGGGTTACCACTTATACTGGGGCTCGGGTGAAAATTATGAGTTTAAGCACTTGCATGTATGGGTATAAATAAGACTACACTATGGAGGTGGCCTATATTAACCATATGGCAGCATAAAGTCGGTATCATATGACAAGTTGGTCAAAACAATTTGGCAATGGTATATCCATAGAGGTATTGGACTATCAACAACTTACCTGCCTGGTAAGCAAAATAAGGTGACAGACACCAGGTCACATAAAAGTAAGGACAACATCAATTAGATGTTTTCATATAAAGTTTAACAAAACTATCAAGCTATATGATGCAACAGATATTAATGCATTTTCATTGTCGCTGTACTGTACACTGACAATGATAATTAAAATGGAATGTGAAACTGATATCGATTATTTGCATTAACGCTATATCACCAGGTGTTTGGGGATGTCCTATGTATGTCGCGGGGGGAAACCAGACCCTGGGCCAGTGGAATCCTCATTAAAACATTTCTCTGGGACAGATAGTTCCAGCAGAAAGATCGTCAGCTATATATATTAACTTTTCTGGCCTATAGGTCATGTTGTCATTCAAGAATGTATTTATAATATTGATAGACAAATGCGTTCACGCTGCATTTGTGAAATTAATTCTATGTATTTTTCCCTTCTGCCTCACCAATCGAGAACAACGCACAGTACAAAAGGATTCTGCTTCAGGTATTTGATAGTACCTGACGGACTTACGCAGACCTTGTTTCACTTCACGCCATGATATGGTTGTTGGAACTTGGATGGTGTTTTTCCAGTACCCAGAATTATTAATATCGGAGCCGGGCACAAATCTACTGTGCCATGAGAAATAAGCTCCTGAGCTGCAGATTCTGCGCAAACCTCTGGGACTGGGATTGTTATACTGAATAATCGACACCATGTCAGCATCCTTTTGAACATCCACTGGACTACAACACTTGTCCAGCATCAAGAGAAGTACTGCAAGGATAAAGGGGAAAACCTACTCATCCGAATCAGGTACTACGAACTGGAATTCCTGGAGAACCTTCATCATGATGAAGGATTCGGCTACAGTGCCATCAACACAGCTAGAATTGCCCTGCCTGTTCTTTTTCAAAACAGCTACAGGACAACAGGCCATGGGGTCACTGGCTGGTGGTAATGAAGGGTATTAAAACTCTAAACCCCTAGACAATGTACACCTATATATGGGATGTCACAGTGGTTAACCACACTTCAGGGGATCCCACCAGCCAGAGTCCAAAACCTGAACCTTCTATGCACTAAAACATATGTTAAAGGCACATGGAGCAGCACAGAGGGTCCAGTCACTACTCCTATTTCAACTGGACACCATGCTCACAGCTTCAGACCCGATCTCTATCATTTGTCCAGGGAATGGTCAAACCAGACCAGGAATACTTTATCCAGTCATAAAATCCGGGCTTACCCGCCAGAGAACACGGTAATGTACCAAGACCCTTTTTTACCTTACATAGACACAACCTAATTATGCGAGGGAGATGAAAAGCCTTGTGGGTTGGTTACAAAAAACCTTGTGGTCGGGTAACAAGCCTTTTTTGAAATGGCTCAAGCAGGTTAAAGCTCTAGGGATAAAACTAACATATCAAAGTTTGTCATCCCACAGGAGAAGCTTCCACGTCAACGGCAAAAGAATGGACGTACCTATAAACCACATCCTGGCTCCAGCAGAATGGTGGGGGTAAAACGTTCAGAGAGAAATAATTTATTATAAACTGTTGACAAAACCTGTTTTTCATTTGCAGGAAAGATTCCAATCTGCAGATATTCAGATTAGCCAAAGGGAGCATTAAATTTCTTCAGTGTCTATTGTAAAATACCATTGGGTTTTCTATAACAGAATCATTGGTTGGTTACGATACACACTTCCTCCCTCAAAGACTTCGGCAGTGAGTGTAGTAAAACTGTTACACGGTTTGAAATCACAGAGCTTTGAAATCTTCACGGAATCACTCACGTGACTCCGAAGTAAAATAGTAAGATTAAACGAGAACTTACCAGTTTGAAGTTTGATCTGTATTTTATGAGGAGTTACGATGAGGGATTACGTGCCCTCCGCTCCCACCCTCATTACATGGATCAAACTGATAATGGATGTCTCTTTGTTCTTTACTATGTTACTTCAAATACGTGTCTGTCTGTGATTCCACACCGCTGCTTGGAAGCATGCCGCGCCTGCGCCCTGAGCGGGCTTCTTCACGTAATCCCTCATCGTAACTCCTCATAAAATACAGATCAAACTTCAAACTGGTAAGTTCTCGTTTAATCTTACTATTTTGGTGGTACCTTTCTTGTGTTTTCAGATGCCTACAGCAGGATGTGCACATCTCTGAAGCTAACTGGAAGATGAGGGTCAGAAGGTGGGTTTCTGATTGACCATGGGATATGAAGTCTTGCACTTCACATATTGTTTTCCTCAGACACCCAATGGTGGAGCTGAAGCACTGCAAGCGAAGGTAGATCTCACATTGTTGTCTGCTTTTGCTGAGTGGTAACTCCGGAGGTGTGGAATATCAGCCGCATTTGCCAGAAATTCATCATGAACTTTCATTGTCAGGATGTGGTTTTGTGATGCAGGTTGAAGACGCTAAGCACAAGGATTATTAATTTGTACATTCCTATGAACACACACACGGCAAGGTTAGCATGTTTGCAGATGATACAAAAGTGGGTTGTTTTGCAGACAGTGAAGATGGATGTGGAAAATTGCAGTACGATCTTGATGAATTGGCCAAGTGGGCTGAGGAATGATTGATGGAATTTAATGCAGAGACATGTGATGTGTTGCATTTTGGGAAGTCTAACATGGGCAGGACCTACACAGTGAATGGTAGGGCTCTGGGTAAAGGAATCTAGGAGTGCAGGTGCATAGCTCCCTGAAGGTGGAGTTGCAGGTAGATCGGGTGGTCAAAAGAGCGTTTGGCACATCAGCCAGAATATTGAGTATAGAAGTTAGGAGGTCATGTTGCATTTGTATAAGATGTTGGTGAGGCCACATTTAGAGTATTGTGTTCAGTTCTGGGCACCGTGTTATAGGAAAGATGGTGTCAAGCTGGAAAGGATACAAAGAAGATTTATGAGAATGTTGCCAGGACTAGAGGGCCTGAGAGGTTTAGTAGGCTGGGGCTCTATTCCTTGGAGCATGGGCGGATGATCTTATAGTGTGTGTGAGAGAGGAATAAATCGAGTAGATGCAAAGAATGTCTTGTCCAGAATAGGTGAATCGAGGACCAGAGGACATAGGTTTAATGTGATGGGGAAAAGATTTAATGGAAATCTGAGCGGTAACTTTTTGTGTGGTGGGTGTATGGAACAAGCTGCCAGAGGAGGTAGTTGAGGCAGGTAGTTGAGGCTGGGACTATCCCAACATTTAAGAAGCAGTTAGACAGGTACATGGATAGGGCAGGTTTAGAGGGGTTTGGTGGTCAGCCTCCGAGTGTGAACATGCATCTTGTGTAATCCCTGCCTCCCAGTTAGTGGCAAAACGTAGCAAGCACACATCCACGTGTTATCATTGGACCATTGCTGATGCATATCATTTTTCCTGTGGTGGTCAACTCTACCTGTCCATCCTATCACATTGAAGCAAGCTTTCATATTGCAATAACATTGATAGACGTAGGAGTCGTTTTTTCCATGTAACATTCCCATTTCATGAGCATGTATTTCTATCCAGAGATTCTGCTTGTCCCACTGAGTTACTCCAGCATTTTGTGTCCATCTTCAGAGTAAACCAGCATCTGTACTTCATTCTTACACATTTAATGTTTCTGTTTGAGTATGCTTTCTCTTTTCTCTCCATCCTTTCTCCAATCATTCCTTTATACTGTATTTCTAAATTTGCATTTATTTTTTCTGTACAGGTTAAAATATTGACATACCGATTTTTCTAAGTGTTCTCATTAAAAAACACCTCCACTCCTAAACAGAGAACTACTCTACATCAATGTAATAAAGCACCTCATTGACTACGAAACATCTCATGAGAGCCAATTTGTTTTAATGCAACTGACGTACAAGATATTCAAACTGAATTGCTGCAGTAAAACTAACAAGGTTTCCTTGTTTATTTAATCTCTACTGCATCAAACTTTTACATTGAACAATTTATTTCAATTAATTTATTCTGGATTTTCTTTAAAATTAATTGAAACCCCATATGCTAAATAAATAGATTTTGCAGCAGAAGTATGCAAGCAAAGCACACATTTGGTGAAGCTAATTTATTTAGGTTTTTTGATAGTATTACAAAGTGACAGCTGGAGGAGACCACAATTGTGCTGTCTATGAAGAGTGAGAGAAATTTAAATGCATATTGGCATCATATGAGATTAGGCTGTTCCCTTTAGATGCTGTCACCACTGTTTCTAACATTTAGCAGATGCCTGAATCTGGAGCAAAAAATACACCACCAGAGAACCTTGGCGCATCAACCAACATCTGTGGAGGGATATGGACAGTCAAAATTTCAGTTTAAGACTCTTCATCTGCCCACTTCCCTCCACAGATTCTGCCAAATCTGTTGGGATCCTTTAGCTGTTTTTTCTTGCATTTAAAATGAAGTATCGGTCCAGTAACTGACTCTGCATCCATCATTTACGTGCTTTCCTTCTCCCAATCAATCGTCACTTAAGCAAGCAAAATCAAAAATATAATTTCACTTCATGAGCATGAATGCAGACCCACAAATAATTGAACAGCTCTGTCTCTAAGATTATAATTGAGTGTGTTGATGTTCACCTGAAGTAATCTTCATCTTATTGTTCAGTGAGCTGAATGATGGAACCCAGATGTGAATGAATGGTACACCATAGAAAAAGCCCCTTCGGTCCACCGAGTCAGCATTGATCAGAACACACCCATTAATATTAATCCTTCACTAATCCAATATTATTTTTATCTTCTCTATATTCCTGTTACTCATCCCAGATCCTACGACTTACCTACACAAATGGAACAATTTGCAGAGGGCAATTAACCTGCCGGCCTGCAGGGCTTCAGGTGCCGGAGGACACCAGTATACTCTGGGGAAGCCCACATGGTCACAAAGAGAACATGCAAATTCCATATGTACAGCAGCAGAGGTAAGGATGGACCCAGGACAAGTGAATTAGCTTGAACTGCAAGACCCTGTGAGTTAGCAGTTCTCCTGACTCTGAGTTGAGTTGCAATGTGATCAATTGTGTCAAAGTTACAGTTGACAGAGTTACGGGGGGATAATCGGAAGAGACCACATTTGTTATTTTGGTAGAGGATGCTTTGGTTCTGTGATAGTGATAGAAACCTAATTATGCCAGGAAATGCAAGACAGATGGAGATAGGTCTGGGTGACAGTCACGTATTTTAGGTCTTGGAGGAAGGAAAATATGGGCAAAGAGGCTAAAAATCAAGGCTTTGTTCAGTGAGGGGCAATGAAAGCAGTTTTAAATCACAAAGGGAAAGCACCTGATGACATAAAACTATTTATTGCATTAGGCAAGGTTGATTAATGTAGCAATTATGGGACCAAAATTGGTTCACCTCAGTTGAGCAGGTAACAAACTGAGTAAACAGATAATGGCCAATGTAATTTTGTTGTGTGCATGGCAGGATGTGGAAGAGAATCTGGGGGAAGTATTGGACCCCAGGAAACATAGGAGAGAGCTGACTTGATAAACAAAGTGATGGGGTGGGAAGCAGCAAAGCCAATTGAACAATTGGTCCTATTCCACTTAAACAAAGTAGGTACCTAAACTTGTTATCAGACACCTTGTCAGCTCCCAGCCAAAAGGATCCACAGAGTGTTCCAGAGGTTCATCTGAACTTAGTCTTCTGAACTTAGAACTGTGAGGAGATCCTTGACATCTCTGTTGTGAAATTCCAAGATATTATCTGAGAAGAGCCAGAAGATCCAGGAGATAATTATCCAGAAGTGCAAGTCATATACGCATTGAGAGCTCCACCATGTCACAAGGTAAAAGCAACAGCTTCACTGGCATCTGATGGCTGAAGTCCAGGACTAAATCTGTGACACAAAGTATATCTGGTGGGTGACCCAAAGCCTTACCTCACTGAGAGCCAGGTGAGTTTATCACAGACAGAGGCAGTGAGTAACTTTCTCCTTGACTTATGTACCCTTTTCTCTGTTCCACTACAATCTTTTATGTGCAGCGTTGCCTCCACTGCTCACAGTCAAAAACCCCAAAGGAATATGTGACAACTACAAAAAGCAAAGTATCACTGTTAAAATTCTAAAACTCAGCGGTGAGGAACTCCAGTCGCAACTCTGCAACCTATTCATCTGTATCTGGAAAAAGGAGAAAGAAAAAGTTTGGAGATCTCTTAATTCAGTCATCGTGATCACCTTCAAGAAAAATGAGAGATGCGGCTGCAGTAACGGCAGAGAATTCTCCCAGCAGTCTGACACAAGGAAAGTCATGCCAGAGTCCTTTCCAACCATCTCCTCCCAGGGGCCGAGGAGCTCCTCCCCAAATTGCTGTGTGGTTTCCATCCACGTAGAGGCACAGTGGAAGTGGTAACGCCTGGAGAAATACAGGGAGCAGTGACAACCAGTACACATGGCCGTATACAATTGTATACAAGCGCCGGGGAGATGGCCAGCCCTGCCGGCAGTCTGTTTGTTTATTCAACTTTTTGTTATTTTTAGCGTCTGTTTAATGTTGGTTTTTATGTTCTTCAGTTTGTTTAATGTGGGGGGCGGGGGGAGGGGATCGAGGGAAACCTTTTTTCAAGTCCTTACCTTCCCGGAGATGTGATCATTTTTCGGATCCCATTCTCCGGGCTCTGCGGCCTACCAACGCTGGAGCTGGGAGCTGCCTCGGACGGTCGTGAGCCCCACCGTGGGGCGCGGACTTACCATCGGAGTGGATCCCTTGCCTGGGATTGCTCCCACCGCGACCATCGTGGACTTACCAACAAGGGCTCGAAGTCTCGGGAGAGGCTATTCGGGAGCTCCAACGCCGCAGAAGGTTCGACCGGCCCCGACGCGAGGTTCAATCGCCCGGTGCGGGAGAACTGACATCCCCCCAATGCAGGAGCTGAATGCCTCGACGCGGAGGGCCCGAACGCCACTGGCTACGGGAGTCAAGACCGTCCTGTCAACAGAGGGCTCGAGGCCCCTGATCAAGGAAGAACAAATGAAAAGACTTGAACTCTATTTCGACCTTCCATCACAGTGAGTCACTGTGGTGGATGTTCATGTTAAATATGTTTTTGAATCTGTTGCTTTTAATTGTATGACTGGTCTGGCCAGTGAAATTCCTCGTATGTTGCAAAACACACTTGGCGAATAAAATCTGATTCTGATTCTGATTCTGATTAGAGCGGAATCAGCTGCTCGTAAAAAAAGGCTCCATCTTCCGTTTACTTCATAATGGCATGAAAGCCATGAACCCACCCAATTTTGAAGAAAAAAACTATCACCCTAAATACTCAGATATGTTCTTTCTCTAACTGAAAGTTACAAAGTTGCCTCCCGTGTTTCTGATATGTTGCTGTTCCTTACATTCAATCAGTTTTTGATTGATTGAAAGATACAGCATTGAAGCAGGCCCTTCATCCATGCCGGCCATTGATCACACGGTTGTTCTAATTCCAGGTTGTCCCACTTTCACATCCAATCCCTAAACACACTAGAGGTTTATTTACAGTGGCCAATTAACCTACAAACCTAGGTCTCTGGTGCTGTGAGGCAGCAGCTCTACCATCTTCACCTCTGTACTGCTGCTAGTTGAGCACATTGTATATTTCTTCTCCAGCTCTCAGCCAATATACTACTAGATGAAATAGATGTTAGCTGAAGATCTGTCAGACTACTTAATTTTGCATGCGCGACTTGCTTCTCTAGTCTGCCAGGAACAGTTGGTCCATTTCCTAATACCAGGACTTCCTTCGTCTCAGTGACTTATTGTATCATTTATACAAAGATGGCTGCAGGCAATACTATGCTAATGACTTGAGATCCATCAGTCTGTTCTTGTTCTTTGAACTGCATGTCCCTGCTGTAAGCTGACTCCTTACAATAGCAGTCACTCAGTTCAAGTACGGTACAGTGTATTGCAGTATCATTAAAAATAATATATATATTATAAATATATATTTCTAAAGCACTATTTAAGACCTTGGCATGTTTAAAATATATCCACAGATAATTAAGTCATTTTGAACTGAAATCACTAATACAATGTCAAATGTATCACAGCCGTTGCACACAGAAAGCTCTCACAAACAGCAATGTGACTCCCAAGTAATGGCCCAGAAATTGAATGGAATCAATAAAAGCACATTAAATGGAGTAGTGAACTGCAGACCAATGAATGTAACTCATCAAACTCAAGGAATGGTGCACTATAAAGAGTGGATGGACAGTTTGGTAGAACTCAATGGGTCACCCACTGAGTTTCCTCCTGCATTTTGTTTTGTCAAGATTTCAGTCTTGTGTCTCTGGACTGTTTGGATTTATGTTCCTTAGAGTTCAGAAGAATAAAATGTGACATTATTCAAGTAGATAAACTCTTAAGGGGATTTAACAGAGTGGATATTGAGTTGTTTCCATGAGTAGAAGAGTCACATACAAAGGAACATGGTTACAAAATAAGGGACAGATCATTAAAAACTGTTATGCATAGACATTTCTTCTCTCAGAGGGAATTTTCTGTCCCTAATCATTACATATACATCAGGTGGGGATTGATAAATATTTGGAAGATCAAGAAACTGAAGGTTATGGAGAACTGGAATAAAGAGTTGACCAGCCGTGATCATATTGAATGATGGGGAAGACTCGAGGGGCTGAGTGGTCTACACATTCTACTATTTGCTTGTGTTTCTGAATAAACTATATGACCAGAGGTCATTCCCTTGTTTACTTTGCTGTTGTGCAGGGAATTGAGTAGGTCTTAGTGCAGATTTGATCTCCAGGGGGTGGATGTTGTGACAGAAGCGGAAGGGTTCAGGAATTAGTTGATAGCAGAGAATGAGATTGGACATAAGTATAGGGCCTGTGGCTAGGCTTTGATAGAGAGAGTCATCCGTTGAGGATTTGAAGGCGGATCAAGCCAGAGATCTTTATGGACAGCACAATGACCCACAGCCTCACAGTGATGGAAACCCAAGCACAATCTTGACCTCAGGTGCTCTCCATGTGGAGTTTGCACATTCCCCCTATAACTGTGTGGGTTTTTCTCCAGGTGCTCCCATTTCCTCCCATATCACAAAAACATGCAGGTAGGACAATTGGCCACTGTAAATTGTATAGGTGAATAATAGGACATGGGGGTAGTCAGAAGAAGGGTCTCGACCTGAAACGCCACCCATTCCTTCTATCCAGAGATGCTGCTTGTCCCGCTGTGTTACTCCAGCATTTTGTGTCTATTTTCGGGTAGTTGATGAGAATTAATATAGGATTAACATAAATGGGTGGTTGCCGATAGGTTTGTATGATGGGCTAAAGGGTCTGTTTCTGTGCTGTATTTGGCAATGACTCCCCAGGTCTATCTGTTATGTGATCAGCTGTCAATGGTCAGACTAAACATTCATGTGGGATCAGGCCAAGTAATTAGAATCACAGTGTCTTACATCACGGAAATAGGGTATTCGGACCAACAAAGATGCCCCATCCAAGCTGGTTAGATTGATCACACTCGGCCCATATCCCTCCAACCTGTCCATAGTATTTTTATAAAATAGTAAAGGTGTTTCAATTGGCTTAACATAATTAAATTTGTACTTTGTACAAGCTTTATGTGTAAAAAGTAAATAAATAAATACAACTAACCTTTTTTCAACTTGCGCTTGTTGAGACCTGCGCAGATGATGCATCAACACGTTACAGAAATGTGCTATATGGTCTGTTTTCTAGGAACACAAGATCACCACTCAACCTCTCGAGACACAAGTGTTGTCTTCACTAGTTTCCTGATGCTTCTGAGCTAGTTCTCAGCCTGGCTAATTACTACGTGCAGGGTTGCATTTGTTGCAGTTTGGGTTAATTTATATAAAGCACATCAACTCTGTCTTTACCTTACAGTTAAATACAGTATTATTGATTGTGAGGCAACAATCTCCATTCCGAGTGTGTGTATTTCACATTTACAACCATCTATTACATCCTATTGCATGTGGCAGAATCTTAGAAACATTTGTTGCTTGGAAATTAATTCCACAATGGTTTTTCCCCGTCTGTGGCAAATTCTCTGGAGAACATATAAAATGTTCTCTGGAGAACATGAAAGCAAAATGGGCAAAGATGTATAATTTCTCACCAGTTTCCAGTTGAAACAACAATGTAAATTCAGGAATATGTGAAAATCCATGGAATTTGCCTCCCATGAAACTGCCTTCAACATCTGTTTTTTCCTCTGGGCATTTGTTGTTTGTCCTATCCAGGTGTAAAGAACAGTTTACAGGGACCATTCTGCACTTCACAGCAATTGCACAACTCACAGCAGCAATGCCCGCTGCAGTATATAGGCTGTGTAAGTGACTGTTCACTAATGGAACAGAAACCTGCAAATGTTATGGCCACTCAATTGTGTAATGCTTTTAGAGATTTCTAATATGTAAGAGTTTCCAGAGAGCATTGAGAATAAAACTGCACCTACCATCGGGTATGTGGCTAAATAAGTTTTTATATTCATGTTTAGAATGGATAGGCTGTCCATGTTATATCTCCCACTTTTTTTATTTTGATTGTTGTAACAAGAGATAGAAAACATCTTACAGCTTCACCATGAAAGACTTCTTCCAATGTCTGATAGAATTTGCACTGGACAACACTTTTCTGTAGTAATTATGCTAAATGTAAGTCTTAATTTATCTTCTCCACACCAAAGGATAAAACCATCAGCCACACATATTGGTAATTTTAAAATTAATTGAGTTGAATGACACCAAAAATGTTTAATCTGTATTCATTCATTCTGTTGAAGAAGAAAACCTAGACATCGGCTACAAAGCCACTTTTCTCCAATCCTGTTAGGGAAATAAAATAGACTCGCATTTCATGCCTGTCAGAGAGGTTATTGTTCACTCAAGTTGATCTTCCTGACACCTCTGCCTTGGGGGTGTCCTACTGATTTGTTTGGCTGATGAATTTATCACAAGTGCCTTGTTAAAGGGGAACACATTGGAATACACAGCAAATTCTAAATAAACCAAGTCTGATAAGACAACTGTCTCCAGGCATCCAGGCATAAAGTTCCAAAAGAGTATTTATATTTTTAATACAATACAATTTAATGCAATAGATGTTAAACACATTCCTTTCCACCTCTATTTCCAATAGGTTTACATTTTTCTAGCAAGAAACATGCAGGTTTTCCACAGAAACAAGGCGCTTGTTAAGAAATTAAGTCAATATCATGCGTTAACAGAGAAATTAAAAAACATTTTGCATCAATCCTCATGGAGGCAAATGTAGAAACCCTCCTGCAAATTATGGAGAACTACAGGCCTTGAATCAACCAGGAGCTCAGAGGAATTAGCATCAATTGAGCATTAATGTTTCAGAAATTGGCAGAACTGAAAGTCAATAAATCCCTGGGGCCCTGGCATTTGAAAATTTAAAGGAAGTGGCTCTGGAGATTATGGATGGACGAGTTGTCATCTCCCAAAGGGAGAGGGAGATAGCCAAGAATGAGATCGCTTTTGAGCTGAGTTGCTGGTGCCCCTGGTGCTGGTTTGTGCCTCTATCAAGATGGCGGGGGCTCGGCCTCGGGCTCGGAGTTATGCAGCTGTGGCTTCGGCTGCGGTTTCAGTGCCATTTGAGGATGAGCCTTATGTTGAATTGGATGGCGATATATATGGGATCTCGGTCCAAACTGGGTTCCTGTGGAGCATAGGTGCAATTGCGATTGTTGAGACCTGCATGACCTTTTCAAGAGGGATGTTATTGCCTCTTCCAAGCTTGCAAAAGGGAAGGTTGGGATGATATTAAAGTCCCAGGTGGATGTGACCCTAGCTAGCGTCACAGTGGAGGGGGTCTTTATACCGGTGGAACCATGGATGTCCACTGTGAAACCGGTTCTCCTGCGAATTGTCGAACGTTTCTCCGGGATGCAAATATTCTTCTACACTTGGGAAAGATTGGGGAGTTTCGGTCTAAGCTTACCAGGCTTATGCACCCCGGGAATGGTCCGTATGAAAACGGGGTCTTGAGTTTCAAGAGGCGGGTTCTCATAAAGGTGGAAGAGGGGTTGGGCGCTGAGGGGAGCTTTGTTGTGGAGCATAAGGGTGCCCCCCACCGCGTGTATTGGAGTTGGGGAGAGGCACGGTGTCATGCAGAGAGTTGGACATCTCCACAGGGATTGTCCCAATCGTCGGGCCGCTGCTAGAAATTCTATCGCAGTGGCCCAGGAATGCATTGCTGGCCCATCTGGGGAAGCCTGTTATGCCTTGGTGAGCCGGGGTGGCACTCATGACTCAGCTGGGGCTGCTAGCTTCACCTCAGTGACCCGCAGCGGCACTGCTAACCCATCTGGGGCTGTCAGCTCCACCTTGGCAACCCGGGGCAGTGATGGCTCCCGCCCCGTACGTCCTGAACCTGTGGTGGTGGTTGATGGCGAGGCGCAGGGGAAGGACGAAGGAGGGGGAGGGTTGGGTGGTTCAGAAGAAGAAGAGGTCTAAGAAGAAGAGTAAGCTCCTCCAAGCAAGTTAATCGCAAGTGGATGGGCCCTTGCCTAGACCTGAGCCCACCCAAGGAGTGTCTGTTGGCTCCAGTGAGGTCCAGGATGCACCTGGTGTAGCTCAGCAAGGAGCTGAGGTGGTTCAAACGGGGGCAGAACAAGTAAAACGTGGGGGTGGAAAAGAGGTAGCGGGTAGTGTGGAGGCAGAGGACCCTTCCTTTATGGAGGTCACTGTACCGCCGCATGTCAGCGGGACTAAAATAAGGCGTGCGCCCGGCGAGGGAGAGCATGGTCGTGGGCCCAAAGTAAGGGGGACGCCTACTTCAAGACCTTCCACCCCTGATGAGGAAGGAGGTCACGAACTGGTGTCCTCCGGGCCGGATATTGGGCCTTTGTTTCAAGGACCTTCCGCGGGTGCTACCAAACCAGTTATTGGGGTTGACTCCCCTGGAATTGTGTCCTCTGGACCGGTGGTTGGCCCCTTGTCTCGGGGGCCTTCTGAAGGAGTTATCTCACCGGTGATTGGAGTTAGCTCCCCTGGGAGTGTGTCCTATGTATCGGAGGAGGTCCCCTTATTTCAGAGGCCTTCTGAGGGTGTTGGCACATCAGTTATTGGGGTTGGCTCCCCTGGAAATGTGTCCCCTGGGATGGGGGATGAGCAGAGTCAACTCGAAGGGGGAGGCTCGGGAGTACAGTTTTCCAGTCTGTGCTCCTTATTAGAGCCAGTGAAGGTGCTGTGGGGTGTGCTGCCCCACTGGCTGAGGTAGTAAGGGAGAGTCCAAAAACACCAGCTCTGTCAGTGGGTCTTGGTGAGGTTGCTCCCCTGGTGGTGGAGGGGTGGAGACTCTCTGGGTGTTGCCAGTGGAGTGTGTTCTCTGGGTGCTGTGGGGATAGGAGCTGTTTTGGATCGTGACCCTCATTTGGATTCCGGGGGTGCCTGCGCACCATGGGCCCTGGGGGTGCCTCTTGTTTTTTCTTCCCCAGGCCCAGACGTGGGGGATGGTGGGAGAGTGCAGGAGCCTGGCCTTTCACTGGACAGCTCTTTGCTGACAGGGGTATCAGGACCCTCCCTCGGCATTGACACTGGGGGTGGTGTCATGCCAGAGAGAGGGGAGAGTGATGAGGCCGGCTTGTGCGGTGGGGTGAGTGAGCTGAGAGGTAGCTGTAGTCCTATGAACTCTGCCAATGACCTTGAGCGCAGTACAGGGGAGATGGCGCTCCATGTGTGAGTGGGTTGGCGGATTGCCCGGACTCCAATGCTGTGTCTCGAGGGGTTGTTATCTGTGAGATTCGGGACTTTTTGAAAATAACCAACAGTTTTTAAACTGCAGGGAGGCGGTGGATAGACCTGCCGGGATTTATTAAGATACTTGATACTATCCTTGCCACCAAAGACAGTGCTCCTCCCGAGTCTGTTTGGGGACTTCTTGAAGTTCCTAAGAGAGATAGTCCCCAAGCCCACAAGAAGTATGAGGAAACATCTCTAGTGTGTTTGCACATTCATAGTTGCCAGATTAAATTTCATGGCAATAAAGGGGACCTTCGTAGATTTCATCAGCTATCAGTCCTCAGAGAGGGGAAATATGAGTAAGTTTTCTGCAAGAGATGCATACTGTTTGTTAGTGATGAACCCACGTGGCGACTGGAGCTGCGAAGGGGGGGTCTACATGAGCCACATCAGCACAAATTTGAGTGGGGTGGCTTTTCTGTTGGCCCCGGGACGTTGCAAGCGTTCGGATTTGGATCGCATTTTGTAGCCTGGGTCTACAGTAGCCTACAGCTACCTCTCAGCTCACTCATCCCACTGCACAAGCCGGCCTCATCACTCTCCCCTCTCTCTGGCATGACACCACCCCCAGTGTCAATGCCGAGGGAGGGTCCCGATACCCCTGTCAGCAAAGAGCTGTCCAGTGAAAGGCCAGGCTCCTGCACTCTCCCACCATCCCCCACGTCTGGGCCTGGGGAAGAAAAAACAAGAGGCACCCCCAGGGCCCATGGTGCGCAGGCACCCCCGGAATCCAAATGAGGGTCACGATCCAAAACAGCTCCTATCCCCACAGCACCCAGAATACCCGCTCCATTGGCAACACCCAGTGGAGTGTCTTGTGAAGGTTAATGGTGTGCTGTTGGCTCCCTTCCATTTTGGGAGGGGGGTACGTCAGGGTTGCCCCAATTCTGGTCAGTTGTACTCGATCTGTGTGGAGCCGTTCCTGTATCTTCTTCAGAGGCAGTTGACAGGCCTGGCTCTACCAGGTCCAGGGGTGGAGGTGGTTCTTTCGGCTTATGCCGATGATGTACTCCTTACGTTCACCGATCCTGGTGACCTGCGGAGGATGCGTGACTGCCAGAAGGTTTTCTCGGCTGCATCATCTGCCAGGATTAACTGGAGTAAATGTTCTGGACTTTTAGTGGGTCAGTGGCAGGTAGACTCCCTGCCGGAGGAGATGACATTGTATGCGTGGAGCACCACGCACCTCCTCTATCTGGGAGTGTACCTGAGTCCCACTGAGGATGCTTGGCCGGCAAACTGGCAGGAGTTGGAGATGAAAGTGGTTGCCAGGCTGGGGCGCTGGTCAGGCCTGCTTGGAGTTCTTTCTTTTCAGGGGAGGGTGTTGGTCATAAACCAGCTGGTGGCCTCCATGTTATGGTACCGGCTGGCTACTCTTGTCCCGCCTTCCATTTTTGTAAATGCTTTACAGAAGAAACTGGTGGACTTCTTTTGGGGAAATAGGCAGCACTGGGTTTCCGCAGCAGTCCCGAGTCTCCCGTTAGAGGAGGGCAGCCAGTCCTTGGTATGCGTGCGTACCCAGGTGGCGGCTCTCCGCCTCAGGACTCTGAGGAGGTATATGTATATAGAGAACCCCCCCAGATGGCACGCTTTGGCCACGTATTTTTTCCGACGGGGTCGTTTTCTAAGGGGGGTCTCGCGGCTCCCGGTGGCAGGCATCAGTCGACCCGCCCTAAGGTGCTTGCCTGTTTTCTACCGGGATGTGTTAAGAGTAAGGAATCTGGTTGTTTTCAGCCAGCGTGTTGCTCCACGAGGGGAGGGGGATGTTGCGGCTGCGGGAGTGGCCAGTCCTCACCCAGTCATGGTGGGTGTCGAGGAAAGGCGTGTGCCTAGAGTGGTTTTGAATGAGCTCTTACCCGCTCCGTCAGATCTGCTCATCGGGCCTCGGTTCAGGGATATATCTCGGGCACCGGCTCCACACAACCTGAGCCGCCTTTCTCAGATGATTAGCGTGCCGTTTCGTGACGCGAAGGGACGCTCACTGTATAGAATGTTCCTGCACATTCTGCACCTCCTTGCCTTCATCTCCCATCCCGACACACCATGGCGGATGGTGTTACCACCTGAAGGCGGGGAAGGTCCCCAGTGGGGGTCCCTCTACAAGGGAGTTGTCCCCCTTTACATTGGGGACCTGGGGTGGAGAGTGCTGCACAGAGCGGTGGCGTGTAACAAACTTTTGAGTCGGTTCACGGGCTCGTCCGCTGCTTGTATTTTCTGTGGCGAGGAAGAGACCGTGTTCCATGCTTATATGGAGTGTGAGAGGCTACTGCCCCTGTACCAATATCTGAAGGGGTTGTTCCTAAAGTTCTGGTTGCATTTTAGTCATACAATTCTTGTGTTTGGACACAAGGCAGGGTGTGGGGAGAGCCGAGTGGGGGGGTGGGACTTACCTGTCGGTTTGCTCCTGGGCCTGGCCAAGATGGCCATACGTGGGTCCAGGCAGCAGGCGGTTGATGGTCAGGCTAGAGACGGCTGCCTGCCCCTCTTTTGGGCCTACGTCCGTGCACGTGTGTCCCTGGAGAGGGAACATGCGGTGTTCACGGGGACTTTGGAGGTTTTCCGTGGGCGCTGGTCACCGCGTGGGATTGAGAGTATTGTGAACAATGATTGTAATATTGTTTTATAATGACACTTGATATAATGTAATTTCTTTTTTTGTTTATAACTTGATCTGTTGTATCATTTGTTGTGTCGAATAAAGTCTTGGAATTGAAAAAAAAAAAGAGAGAGAGAGAGAGGGAGGGAGAGAGAGACAGAGAGATGGAGATGGGGGGGAGAGAGATAGAAAACATTTGGAATGTTTCCATCTGTTTAAGTATTCAGGTATATAGAAGATAAAGGCTGGATGGTGAAAGCTGATTGACATGATGACGTTTTCTAAGTACGGCAGGTTGAAGGGACTGGGTAGATAACTTAAACTATATAATTTAGATGAATCAGCAAGTGTAATCACTTTTAATAATAAGTTAGTTCCTTGTTGTTCATCCAATATCAGTACACCACACCGGACTGCTCGGAAGGATGCCGATGTGGTATTGATTTCCACAATATCCTCCACTGCATCAGTGATGTAAATTATTTATGGCAACCCACCTCTGCTCCTCAACCACCCCCTTGCATTTTACATTCTCTTTAGTTAAGTTTAGAGATACAGTGTGGAAACAGGCCGTTCAGCCCAACAAGTCCACACCATCCAATGAGCACACAAGCCTACACATACTGGGGACAATTTACACTTATACCAAGTATACAAACCCAAGGCAATTAACCTGCAAGTCTTTGGAGTGTGGGGGAAAGCGAAGATCTCTGAGAAAACCCACGCGGTCACGAGGAGAAAGTACAAACTCCGTACAGACAGCACCTGTAGTCAGAATCGTACCCGGGTCTCCCGCTGTAAGGCAGCAACTGTGCCGTTGCACCACCGTGTTTTTCTCTTCTCCTATAGCGGGTGAAAAAAAGCCCCATGAGTGACTGGAAGACTAGATATTCATCATATGAGGTGACAGAAACTATGCGATAAATGCATCACATTACATAAATATTAGGATGAGTGGCAGAGGTGGGTAGGTAAAGAGGAAGGTGCTCGAGTACACAGAATATAAAGCCTGGGTGGTGAAAGCTGAGTGATGTGATAAAGTATGCTTAGTAACACAGGCTGAAGTCACCGGGTTGATGCAGTGGCATGAACCATTTAATTTAGATGAATCACTAAGTGCCTTGATTTTACTGTATGTCGTTTCTTGCATCACATCCAAAATTAAGGGCAACACAGTGATGTAGCGGTAGAGTTGCTGCCTTACAGCGCCAGATACCCAGTTTCGAACCTGACCACGGGTGCTGTCTGTATGGACTGTGTATGTTCTCCCTGTGATTGTGAGGGTTTTTTCCAGAGATGCTGCCTGACCTGCTGAATATTCCACTATGTTCTGTTTGATGCCTACAATTGTTTGTGTCTTTGGATTGTCATTGTAACCATATTGTAGTTTTAAACTGCATTTTATAAGCATGGTTAGCTATGGGCAAAGAACAATACAAGAGTTTGAGAAATAGAAGACTCACAGCATCATAATTCATTCATTTCCATTTCTGCTTGTCAAAGGACAATTTGGTTGCAAAGTGACTATAATTCAAAGATACATCGCCACCTCTGGCATCCTGAGATTGATAGATAACAAGGTGCAAGTATTTTTTAATCTTTTTAAAATGTTCGATATAAGCCATCACAGCAGAATTTATCCTTTCTATTCCCCATTTCTGCTCATCATTAACATTCGTTAATTAATTATTTAATCCTCCTGAGGGATATGCATATCCTTTTCTTAATCGGACTGACTCGATTTTCTTTTCATAACATTCACTGTATAAAGTGTTCCAACTGGGAAAATTGAGGTCACCCTGTTTAAAAAATAGACTAGCAAAATTATGTTTTTACTTCTGGACAATGTCCAGCTGATAAGCATTTCAGAAACATTTGCCTTTGTGTGTTATCTGAAAAAAAGAGAAAAGGAAAGCGTAAAAGATGAGATCTGAACGTTTTTCCTGAGTCAATTCTGTGGTGTGATATATTCTGCCTTGTTCCATTGGGTGGTCTCTGCAGATTATTTTCCCTTATAACTACTTAGGCATGGATTGAATGAGCTGCCACTGAAACAACTAACATTTGCTCAAAAGGTTAACTGTCGCATGGCAATCAATTGCACTTGCATGGCTTTGCTTTTATTCCACTCTCTCCGTTTCCATCTTTGCAGTGATTAATCATTCCCAGGTTGACAAACTGTCTTAATAATTATGAGATACTTGACCTGGTTACAGATACACGCACAGCATTCTTCAATGTTAATAGTTCATGTTCAGTTATGAACATATGATTATAATAAATAGAAATAAGAACAGGTCAAGCCCCTCTTCACCCACCCATCCATTATTACCCCTGCCCCGTGCTTGCTCCATCACTCAATATGACTGATCTTTAACTTTCTATCACTTTCCTGCAATAAAACCATGCGTCGTGATTCCCTTAATGTTCAAATAACTATCGACCGTTGTCTGGAGTATAGTCAACTACTCGCCTCCACTGGAAGGGTGAATTCTAAAGATGTAACCACCCTCTGGTCTGGCCTGCCCAACCTTAACCCATAGCTCAGGCTCTTGAGTGTTGACAACATCCTCGCAAGTCCTCTCAACATCTCAACCACTCATCTCACTTATCCCAATCCCTGAGACTGTGAACCTTGGTTCTAAACAACCCAGCTGGGGAGAAGCAGTATCCTAGCATCTCTATATCTGCCCCGTGAAAATCTCATATGCTTCACTAAGGCCACCTTTCTTTCTTCTGAACTTGAAAAGTATAAGACTAATCTGCTGATTCTGTCCCCATAAAATGAACATGCCACCCCAAGAATCAATCTGGTGAACCTTCATTGTACTCCCTCCATCACAAGTGCATTCTTTCTCATGTTGCAATACCAGACCTGCACAAACTAAATTAAACAATAAACTAAATTAAAGTGTGGACCCATCGGAGCCCTATTTAATTGCATACAGTCATAAAGTCATAAACATACAGTCATAATGTCATACCGCACATCTAGGCCCAATTCCCTTCCGACCTAGATGCTCGAATCTAAGCTAGTCACATGTTGCCCATGATTTAGGGCATAATCCTCCTATCCATATTACCTGTCTGTTTGTGCCTACAATTTTTAAGTTCTGGATCGTATTGTAACCATATTGTAGTTTTAAACTGCATTTTGGCAGCTGGTTAGCTATGGGCAACCCACAATACCTCAGTTTCCTAATAAATCTCACAGCATCATAATCATCTTAAACTTATCTTTTGCTTGTCAAAGGACAATTTGGTTGCAAAGTGACTATAATTCAAAGATACATCGCCACCTCTGGCATCCTGAATTGATAATAACAAGGTGGCCCGTATTTTCTTATCTTTTTCAATGTTCGATATAAGCCTCACAGCAGAATTTATCCTTTCTATTCCCCATTTCTGCTCATCATTAACATTCGTTAATTAATTATTTAATCCTCCTGAGGGATATGCATATCCTTTTCTTAATCGGACTGACTCGATTTTCTTTTCATAACATTCACTGTGTAAAGTGTTCCAACTGGGAAAATTGAGGTCACCCTGTTTAAAAAAAGACCAGCAAAATTATCTCGCACTTCTGGACAATGTCCAGCTGATAAGCATTTCAGAAATAGCCTTTCTGTGTTATCTGCCAAACAGAGAAAAGGAAAAGCGTAAAAGCTGAGATCTGAACGTTTTTTCCTGAGTCAATTCTGTGGTGTGATATATTCGCCTTGTTCCACTTTGGGTGGTCTCTGCAATTATTTTACCCTATATAACTACTTAGGCATGGATTTCAAATGAGCTGCCACTGAAAAACAACTAACATTTGCTCAAAAGGTTAACTGTCGCATGGCAATCAATTGCACTTGCATGGCTTTGCTTTTATTCCACTCTCTCCGTTTCCATCTTTGCAGTGATTAATCATTCCCAGGTTGACAAACTGTCTTAATAATTATGAGATACTTGACCTGGTTACAGATACACGCACAGCATTCTTCAATGTTAATAGTTCATGTTCAGTTATGAACATATGATTATAATAAATAGAAATAAGAACAGGTCAAGCCCCTCTTCACCCACCCATCCTTTATTACCCCTGCCCCGTGCTTGCTCCGTCACTCAATATGAGTGATCTTTAACTTTCTATCACTTTCCTGCAATAAAACCATGCCTCGTGATTCCCTTAATATTCAAATAACTATCGACCGTTGTCTGGAGTATAGTCAACTACTCGCCTCCACTGGAAGGGTGAATTCTAAAGATGTAACCACCCTCTGGTCTGGCCTGCCCAACCTTAACCCATAGCTCAGGCTCTTGAGTGTTGACAACATCCTCGCAAGTCAACATCTCAACCACTCATCTCACTTATCCCAATCCCTGACACTGTGAACCTTGGTTCTAAACAACCCAGCTGGGGAGAAGCAGTATCCTAGCATCTCTATCATGCCCCGTGAAAATCTCATATGCTTCACTAAGCCCACCTTTCTTTCTTCTGAACTTGAAAAGTATAAGACTAATCTGCTGATTCTGTCCCCATAAAATGTACATGCCACCCCAAGAATCGATCTGGTGAACCTTCATTGTACTCCCTCCATCACAAGTGCATTCTTTCTCATGTTGCAATACCAGACCTGCACAAACTAAATTAAACAATAAACTAAATTAAAGTGTGGACCCATCGGAGCCCTATTTAATTGCATACAGTCATAAAGTCATAAACATACAGTCATAATGTCATACCGCACATCTAGGCCCAATTCGTCCATTCCGACCTAGATGCTCGATCTAAGCTAGTCACATTTGCCCATGTTTAGCGCATAATCCTCTCCTATCCATGTACCTGTCCAAGTGTCTTTTAAGTTATTTTGTAGTACCTACCTCAATTACCTCCTCTGGCAGCTCGTTACATGTACCTGCCACCCTCAGGTTCCTATTAAATCTTTCCCCTCTCATCTTAAACTTATCTTTTCTGATTGTTGATTCCCCTAAAAGACTGTTCATTGAACCTCCCGTGTTCCAAGGAATAATGACCTGGCCCATACAATCTTACCCTAGATCAGGTGCTTGAGTGCTGGCAATATTCTCGCAAGTCTTCTCTGCATTTCCTGAATCCTTCTGCTCCACAACACTCCCCAAGGCCCTTCCATTCACTGTGAAGGTCCTGCCCTGGTTTGACTTTCCAAAATGCAACATCTCGCGCTTATCTGCGTTAAACTCCACTAGCCATTCATCTGCCAAACATATCAAAACCCTGCTGTAATTTTTGATACCCATCTTCACTGTATACGATACCAACTTTAGTGTCATCTGCAAACTTACTAATCATGCCTGTACAAACTTGTTCAAATCATTGATCTAAACCATGAACAGCAACGAGTCCAGCACCAATCCCTGATGCACACCACTAGTAACAGCCCCTAGATCAAAAAACAAATCTCCCATCATCATCCTCTCCTTCCATGAAGCCAATTCCGCATCCATTTAGCTGGCTCTTCTTAGATCACTACAGTCTTACTCGCATCAACGTTTTTGGTTACTTCTTCAAAAGCTCAATCAAATTCACAAGACACGGTTCCTCTGAATATTGATATTTTACCACACCATTTAAATAACACTTAAATATTAAATAAATAATATTAAATAATAATAAATAATAGGCCCCCTCCGGTCATGACTGACCATGGGTGATGCATCCCAGTTGTTGGCTGCTTGCTCCAAACCTCGACTGGAGCAGCGTCGCTTGTGGCTGAAAAGACCAATGCGGGAGTGACAGTCTCTGTGGCAAAGGTCACATTTGTGTGTGGCCTCTGGTCTGTTGAAGTTGCCGCGCTCCTTTCTGCGTGCCCACTTGTAATAATAATAATATTAACAATAATAATAATAAATAAAAGCATTAGATAATAATGCATTTCTATTTCATCCACCACAATGAATTCATGTTTTTCCTCACTGTGTTCACCCATTGTGTCCTCACCCATTCACTTTACTATTTCCCGTCTAAGTTTTTGTTCATCTTCCTCACTCATGATTTTGCCGCCCAACTTTGTAAATCATCAGCTAACTAAGATATATTACATTTATTCTTCTCATGAGTTGAATGGCTTTTCATCCAGACATTCATTGACCTCTGATGAAAGATCATGTGCTGGAACACCTACCAACCCTGTTCTTCCCTTCACAAATCTGGCCTAATCAAATCATCAAATATCTGTATATTACATTTTTTTTGCAGAATTTATGCTTTCTGACAACTGTTTCTGGCAATTAACCAGTGTCCATTCAAGAACTTTGTTTTGATTTCCATCAACAAGTAAGTTTATACTGTTGAATATCCTATTTCCATGATTCAGTGGAATAATAGGAAAATGGGTTTTAAGTAAGATTCATTGAATCTTAATGGGCACAGTTCTCCATTTTGTGCTGAATCATACTTACCATTCTAATGATGCATTACCATATTTCACATGGAAATTTGTTGTCAAATACTTCAAGCAAATAGCCTGAAATAGCATGTTTCCATCCACGGTTTTGTAGCGGTATTTGTAGCTGTATTTATTACCTGGCTAATTTATCTACGCATAGAATTTATATCCATGTAATTTATACCGTGTTCTAACAGTTTGGCTGAATGGTTATCAATTTCTAAATTTCATACCCATACCTTAGTGGTATGTTCACCTCAGCAAAGAAGGAAATTTGTAAAGTTCATATTCATAGTATGTCTACTATAAAACTAAACATTATTTTTCACTCGTTAATAACAAGAATTTTTACTACACAATACCATAATTCTTACACAAAAAGCTGGAGTAACTCAGTAGGATAGGCAGCATCTCTGGAGAGAAGGAATGGGTGACATTTCTGGTTGAGACCCTTCTTCAGACCCAAAACATCACCCATTCCTTCTCTCCAGAGATGCTGCCTGTCCCGCTGAGTTACTCCAGCTTTTTGTGTCTATCTTTGGTTTAAACCAGATCTGCAGTTTCTTCCTACACACCTGTGAATTTATGGAATTCCCTGCCACAGAAGGCAGTGGAGGCCGCCACTGGATGGATTTAAGAGAGAGTTAGATATATAGAGCTCTCGGGGCTAGTGGAGTCAAGGGATATGGGGAGAAGGCAGGCACGGGTTATTGATAGGGGACGATCAGCCATGTTCACAATGAATGGCGGTGCTGGCTCGAAGGGCCGAATGGCCTCCTCCTGCACCTATTTTCTATGTTTCTATCACAATCCTTAAGAAGAGTCTCGACCTGAAACGTCGCTTATTCCGTCTCTCCATAGATGCTGCCTCACCCGCTGAGTTTCTCCAGCATTTTTGTCTACCTTTGATTTTTCCAGCATCTGCAGTTCTTTCTTAAACAATTCTTACAGGTCAGTTTCAGCCAGTATTGGCTCATCGGATTTTAGACTTATTTTAGACAGTGTGGAAACAAGCTCTTTGACCCATCGAGTCTGTGTGACTAGCAACCACCCCACCCCGTATGCTAGCACTATCCAATTTACGAATTTACCAAAGCCAATTAACCTACAAACCCGTATGGCTTTGGGGTGTGGGAGAAAACCGGAGCACCCGAAGAAAACCCCCACGATCACAGGGAGAACGTGCAAATTCCGTACAGACAGCAGCCATAAACAGAATCAAACCCGGGTCTCTGGCATCTCTACCGCTGCGCCACTTTGCTGCCCATACCAGCATTTACGCACATCCTGATGCACAGTTCCACCCTTGATGTTAGAACATTTTTATTGCAGAAAGTCTCATATTTATTTGAACCTTTTTAATTAAAAACCTTCATAAAGTTGATTTACTTCGTTTGGTTAAACTAACACACTTCCCTTTTCTTAGTTTTATATTAAAATTGTATTTATTTATACGGAACATTCTTTGCAAATCTGCAAAATGCTTTTCACTAAGAACTTGCAAAATAGCAACCATTTTACAGCACATACCAAAGGAATATATATCAAAAAATGTAATACAAGTAGTAAACAATTGTTTACATTATAAGTGCATTAATAAAGGGGAATATAAATTGGTGGTAAAAGTATAAATAGGTAGATTAGAAAAGTATGTTTCCAGAAATTAATTATTATAACATTGATTACATTATCACAGGAGTTATGTTAAGGGTGGTAATTAATTGAATTTAGATGCTGAGAAAATCACTAAAGGCATGAATAAAGATTATAAAAAGAAGATTTGTTTCCTCTGCTCCTGAAATTAAAAGTAAAATTGCATTTGTCAGTGGTACTACAAAAATATATATGCACCCTCTTTGAAAATCATTGCATTAAAAACATGCTTATTGCTACCCAGATGATAGCAATGTGATGAGAAAGGATATTAATTATGAATTATGCCTTCAGTGATGTTGCAAATCTGCACAAACTTTTTGCCCCCAGTGGAAATTAGATGATTCCTGCCCCGGCCATAACTACAATTCAACTATGCAGTGTCAGGAAGTTTGTGATACAAAATCAAAACAGTGTATTGATGTTAATTGCACTGCAAGAATTTGTACATCGCATCACACAGTTGAGTTGATTTATCAGCCCCCAGAATTAGGAATTGCTTGCACGTTAATCTTGCAGCTGACAGGCCAATGCAAAAATACTATTAGTACAACCATTATATATTTTGCTGTTTTCACATGCAATGATCTTTGCACAGTCACCATACCTTTTCTCAAATATGCAAAGGAATTCAGACTATGTAAGAACAATACTCAATTATATTTCCAATTTCTTTGCAGAGTGGTTAATTTTGAATGTTCCTCACGTTTAAACCATAGCACAGGTAAGTGGTCTGTCTCATTTTTTGAGAGCGATAATAAAAGAGGCATTAGCAAGATTCCACAATACTTGAGAGCTCGAAACTCCTTGAGAAAATAATCAATGTTGAATTGGATTCAAATAAAACACAATTATTTATGATTAGGACCTATAAACCACGCAGACACTGATAAAAAGTCATTACCAGTAACAAGATTAGGGGTTGGTCTTTTAAAACTGATGTATGTGTGAACTTCATCTTGCAGAGGGTGATAAAATCTGGAATGTTTGATGATTTAAGAGGGACTTCAGCAGCAACCTTTTCACTCAGAGGTAGTCCATATCTAGGAACAAACTGCCAGAGGAAGCCATCGAAACAGATACAATTATAACTTTCAAAAATATTTGGGCAGATAGATGGAAAATAACATTTTGAAGGGATAAATGTGTAGAGGCCTCTGTAATCTATGAATGAGGTGCGACTACAGCCCAAAGTGGGAAATGCATCTTGTCCTTGGCTTTGAAGAGTATATAAAAGTTTATGGCCTGGCTTTCTCACAGACTTATGCTCATTTGACATTACGATGCCTGTCAGGAATCATTGACTGCTGTAGGGGTTTTGCGTTTCCCTTTATCTTCACTTCGGGCCCAACTGCCCGAGTTATTCTCTCCCTTGTCGGAGGGTCAAACGGCCACCACTCCACTCGAGCGGTTTCCAAGAGAGAGAGAATACAACAAAAGGGATTCCCCTAGGTTCTAGACCTCGGAATTATGGTGGGATATGATAAAAAGGTTGAATTGACCAGAGTGTGCCGATGAGAGAAAACAGAAACCAAGATGGACTCAAAGTAAGTCTAAAATTTACAGGTTTTATTAAACAATGAGAAATCGAATCTCACCAACACTACATAATACGTGGCTAAACTTATGCTTTAAACTAAGACTATGGACAGAAAACTATCGGGCACGTCGTAAAACTTACTTTACACAATTTTACCCCCCTTTCCCTTTTATCTTCTCAACCTCCATCCTATTTCGGGAATTTCACTAGGTCACTGGGATACTCACAGCTAGGTCGATACAGGCCCACAAGCTGTCCAGCAGAGCAGAAAGAGAGAAAGAGTTCTGGCTTGACTCCTGTTTTTATACCTGAGCTTCCTTTGAAACCCCAGGTGGTCCTCTGGATAAAAGGGTTCTTTTGATGATTCCCAGTTTCGATCTGGCATGAACAATAGACTTCCAATGATAAGGGGTTTGCTGATGTCATGATCCCTCAGCCTGATCGTTATCCCATCGCCTGGATGGGCTCCTATTGTCTCGATGGATGGGTCATCCAAGATGGTGATTGTGCTTGTGCTGGCCTGTTTACCACCGTCTGCTGAGGCTTGGTTCCTTCCTTTGTGTATCCAAGATAATCTCGTTATATCCGTCTCAGCCTTTCCTGTCCACATCATTCGCACAGTTGTGTGATGCCCAAGTCCACAGGCCAGACAGGTTTGAAACTTGAAACTGCTTCTTTCTGTGGATTGGGGTTTTTTTCCGTTGCAGCCAGCAAATCTGTCCTTTTAAAATATCCATGTCCTTATCCGAGTTCTTCCATAATTTTTGGAGGATTTGCCCCAATAACTTACACTGCCAAAGGATACCGAGATGCATAGCAGCATATCAACATCACACTGAAGCGGATGAGATAACAAGGAACTGCAAATGCTAATTTATAACAAAGAAAAGCACACAATGCTTTAGTAACTCAGTGGATCTGGCAGCATCTACGAAAAACATGGACAGGTGACGTTTCAGTGAGGACCTTTATTCTGACTGAAGTCTGAAGGATGAAGTTTGAAGACTGAATGAGTCTGAGGAAGGGTCCCAACCCAAAACTTCACCTATCCATGTACTCTAGAGATGCTACCTAACCGAATCCAACATTTTGTGCCTTTCTTTGAAGCTGATGAGAATCCTGTACACAATCTAGTAAATCAAACCACTATATCTCCAAGGAACTGCCATTGGGAAATTTTACGCGCATGTGTGTCCACAGACCTAGCGGAGAAAACATAATCATACTGAACGCATTGAGTATAAGAATCAGAAAGTTGCGTTGCAACTTTATGGAAGTTTTGTTCGACGACATTTGGAGTATTATGTGCAATTATGGTTGTCCACGAAGGATGTGGAAGCTTTGGAGAGAGTGCAGAAGGGGTTACCTAGAATGCTGCCTGAATTATGGGTATTAGCTATAAGGAGATGTTATACAATCTCGTCTGTCAGCTATGTCCTTTCTCAGTTGATGGTGGGATTGGACTTCAGGTCCATCAACCAAAGTGCATTCAGTGCGCTTGCTAATCTAACTGCTTCATCTAAGTGCAGTTCAGCATTGTGAATTACAGGTTTGCAGCTGAAAGAGGTGGAGAAGTTTTAATCACTGTGATATTTGACTTTGACCCAATCTGACGATCTTTTGTCAATTCTGATGCGATTATCCTGATATTGGTACAGGGTGTACCAGGAACAGCGACAGAGGAGCCTAGGGTGTAAGGATGATGCTATCAAATGGACATTAACGTGATGATTCTCCAATGTATTTTTCTTAGTTGTTTGAAGCTCAGCATCCGCTCCAGAGTTGTTTTGTACATGTTAAATCATGCTAACTATAATTTCTGGGAGGTTAATGGCCCCGTTCTTCTATCTTAATCAGCTGATGTTTCCCTAAACCAGCCACCAGGCAGCGAATGACATTATAAGTCTTTCCCCGCTCCCGCCACAGCTGGCAGAAATTGGAGCTTCAGGGACAAACCGTTGTCATTAAATCACGGAAACAACAGTAAATGAGCACATCCCACAGGATTGAGCAATTAAAGGGTCCACATTGTTGCAACTGTATCCAGAAGGAAGCATCTCCCATCCTGATTTTCCAATGGCCAGCATTATTTTGGAAATTCACTGGTACTCCCTGTGGTGTTGCAGCTTTTATGTACAATCACGTGACCTGCAAGCAGTGAACGTGCCCCAGTTCATCGTCCGTTGCAGCATTCGCCTCAATCAGGCCTGTTTATCACTTGGAAGTGCACAGGCACACTGAAGAGTAACAAGACTCCTCTTGGCTGCACTCTTCCCCACTGCCACTTCCACAACTTACAGTTGTCATGGAAAGCGTTCTTGAAACACAGACTCGCTTCCCACTTCCAAGCAATGATGCAGCACCAGCGCTCTCGGCAATGGTTGCCAACAGTTACTACCAATATCCTATTTAAATACACAGCTTCTTAGGGGAAATCGAAATAAGAATTCTGCATGAAATGTTTCAGGCTCCAAAAGCGGGTGAATTCCAATTTCTAAGCACAGATACACTGAGGAGCACTTTGCAGTGTTGCCTGGATTGAATGTAATTTAGTTGCATTCACCTTCAAGTCTTATTCTTGGTGTTTACCATGGTGGTTTGATTAAATCCAATGTCTTGCTAGACTATTTCGGTGAGCAGTTCAACATTTATCATATTGGTGTTGTGCTGGAGCGAAATTTAGGCCAAATTGGATGAGGATGGCAAATTTTCTTTGCTTAAAGACATGAATCAATTAAAAGCTTCATGGTCATCATCATTATTATTACAAGTTCACTATTTCAGATTCATTTAATTAACTGAATTAAGAATCCCCAGCCACTCTGGAGAATTTTGATTTTTCTTTAAATGAGGAAATAAGTGTCTGTGTCACGGTGGCACAGTGGCACAGCAATAGAGCTTCTGCCTCACAGTGCCAGAGACGCAGGTTCGGTCTTGACTACAGATGCTGTCTGTGCAGAGTTTGTATGGTTGCCCTATGTCCCCGTGAGTTTACTCCGACTGCTTCGGTTTCCTCCTACATTCCAAAGCTGTGCAAGTTTGTTGGTTACACGACTTCTGTAAATTGCCCTTTGTATGTAGGATGCAAATGTGGTATAACGTAGAACTTAGTATATGGGTGATCGGTGGTCGGCATTGGTTTGGTAGGCCAAAGGGCCTTACACAACGCTGTATCTCGAAACAGAACTAAACGGGTGTCAATAGCACTAACTCAATACATCCACATCAATATGAAGAATAGAGAGAGGAATTCACTTTGCCTTGATGCAGGCTTGCAAATTGCTGAGTACAGAAATATTGATTAGATGGATTTAAAACATGATCTTAACTGAGAAAAGTACCTCAATTTACAAAAATAGAAAACAATTTTATGCTTATATTTAAAAAGCCTTTGAAGCATTCTGATCGACAGCTATGAGACAAAGTTGATTTCACATCTCCGCTATATTATCATTTCTTATTCATAAAAAAAAGATAATTTATACTCTAGGGCCTGTCCCACTATTGCAACTTTTCAGCAACTGTCTTCGACCTTCAAGCTCGAGGGCACTTGCCTGAAAAACCTCGAGCTGGATCGACAGCGATGAAATCGTGAGCTGGATCGATCGTCAGCACACACACACAAACATCGCAAAGACGGGGTCAGGGAAAGCGGGGGAGCACTGTCTGAAATTCACACCCACGATGAACAGGAAGGTAAAAGGCGGCTGGCACAGGGAACGGTAAGTCCTTTAGAGAGCGGGGGGGGGGGGGGGGGGCCTAGGGGGGGGGGGAGGTATAGAGACATTTTTAAGAAGCCAGACAACTTTTAATAAAGTTTAGTGAGCATTTAACATTATCGGTCGGTTTTCCTTCGTTCTAAAAACTCCAATGAGCCAAATAAAATGCCCGGTCAGCAAAGGCGATTGCCTATGGCATGAAGGAGAGTTACAGTGGCCTCCTAGGACCTCCTAGGACAACGTGTCGACCATGCTGCGAGTTTGTGGCAAGCGCAAACTTTTATAAATTCACAAATTAGGTCGCCATAGTGGGACAGGCCCATATCTTTTTACATGAATCTCATTTTTAGAAATGAATGATGCTTAATGATTTCAAGCTTATGATGATGGGGCCAAAGCAATTTAACAAAGAGGTTGTACACTGGCAATAAATTGAAAAATTGTGCTTTGTTTGCAAACTTTACTATGGAAGAAAAAGAATATGGAGTGCAGAAAGGCAGATTTAAAGCAGAAGGTTAAAGGTGAAAGTATCTATGACAAGAACAAATGAGTTTGTGTAATTTATAAGCAAGCTTGGATTAAACCAGAGAGGTTTCAAGTTGTCTGATCACAAAGATTTAATAGTTCTTTAGAAGTATGCTGTGTTGGTTTGAACAAACCAATTTAGATGTGGCACAGAAGTCATGTAAAAGGTGCAGTATGGATACATCACAATGATGCCCTAGTAGGCACGTTATGTTTGTAAGCTTTTAAAAGATATTTAGTTTGTTTCTCATTATAGACATTATAGAGAAATTCATAACACCAACAGCATTGCTGGCCTGACTCAAAAGATGGGAGAGGAATAGGAGACAGAGAACAAGGGAAAAGGCCAGGTGATCAATTGGAGGAATGTGTCCATTAACAATATGCACTATGTGCTATGCACAATTATTAACAATATTTATTTCTAACAACAGAATGGATAAGAAAAATTGTATCTGTTTCCGAATGATGCATGGAGGAGGATAGTAATAGTGTTGACAGTAATTGATGAAGGGAAAGGAAATTGAATTTCGCAGTGGACAAAAGATAGATCATTTATTTTGGTCTGAAGAAAGTTGAAGAGGATTCCTTCGAAAGAGTGAACAGTGATCCAAAGTAATTTGGAAGACCGAGCACAAATAATATTAAATGTCATGGACAGGTGCAGAAAATAATCAATAAAATAGTAAAAGGATATCAATCTTTACACATGGAGAACTAGAGTGCAGGAATATAGCAGTAATTATGCGATTACTCAAAGCTCTGGTTAGAACACCTGCAATCCTTGCAGTGAGCAGTTCTGCCCAGGGAAGGACAAATGGGTCCTGAAAAGAATGCCATATTGCTCTACTCAGGCGCTTTTGACTGTAAAAAAAAAATTACCGTGAAAATAATTTGTGATGCTTTTTTTAATAAAGTTTTGATTTGATTTTGCACTTTTTAGTCATTCGTTTATAAAATTAGAAATTGATTGTTCACAAAATCAACACCCGAAACGTCACCTCTTCCTTCTATCCAGAGATACTGCCTGACCTGCAGTTACTCCAGTCGTGTCAATCTTCAGCAGATGGGAGAAATTGCCGTAAAATGTAACTTAACTGATATACATACTGGTCCCTTTTTGTCCACAAAAAATCCACTGGCTCTATTAGAATGATGATAACGTTTAGTACAGATGATAACGTTTATATTTTGAGTTTAGATTATGGAAACTAAGCCACATTCCCTGCGTTATAAAAGGTTCAAGGGGGATTTGTTAGGTTTTAAGGAGAATTGGAGAAAAATCTATTTCTACTGGTTGAGGAATGAAATGCAGACGGTGATAGAAATATGGAAATCTTTTCTGCAAATGGTAATTGATACCATGCCAAGCGTAAATTCTAAATTTGAGACTTATTTTTGTCAAATAAACATGTTACAGAATATGAGGTCATGGAGTTTTGCCTTAATTCAGGCATAATCTCTGTGATTGAGTGCAGGCTTCATGTGCCAATAGCCATCTCCTATTCTTATTTTGCTACACTGTGGCATAAATTATAACAAGAGAAACCATCACTGTATTCGCCAGAAACAAGAGGATGAGGGAAGCAGTAAGAATTAGGAAATGATTGGGAGAGTTTCTATTAAATATAATATCTACTGGGCAAATAGGTAAAAATAGTGCAAACACATGTAAATTAGTACTTTAATTATTAATGTTGTGATTAGAAGATTTTTCATCGCGAGAGTTGTAATATTTACCACTTCTCACAACCTATTTAATCAAGGGGGAAAATGGACACTTGAAGGAAAAGATTAAATGTTATGGAGAATGAATAGAAAAATCGGATTTAGGTGATTGACTCCAGTCTGAGTGTAACAGTAGTCCAAGAAAAAAGGAACAAATTTAAACAGGCTTAAATTTTCAATATTAAAAATTAACCATTAATACAAAATGTAATTACGATCGAGTCAAAAGATGCATTAATTTTTCAATTCAACCATCACACCAATGGAATATCACAGAACTTTCCATCCTTCTTAAAGCAAGGTGAGATATCACTGTTATCAATGTGAAGAGTAATATTTCATGTTAAGAACCTGTTCATACATTATTCATACCAAATAAAATGACTACTGGAAAGATTTAACATCATGATTCTGGAAAGCAAATTATATACAGGCTTGTGCTTCATTTCAGTAGATGAGCTAAAAATATTTTAATAGCAGACTTGCAAATCAACCTAATGAGTTGATGTTGCCTGACCCACTGAGTTCCTCCAGCAGTTTGCTTTTTGCTCAAGATTCTGGCATCTGCAGTCTCTAGTGTCTCCAAGTGAGTGGTGCTTCTACTAGGTGTGAACCAACCATCGTTCACAAGCAGTTTTTGTGTAATTTATATTAAGTCACATGTTATTTCACACTTTCTTATATTAGGAATACTTTCAAATCGCTAACGTAATGGATTCTCAAACTTTGACCGCAGCCCTCTTATTTATGCAACGAGCAAACAAATGCAATGGTGCAGATCTTCCACTTCCCTGATATCGTTCCATTGCAACCCAAGTAACATTTTCTGCTGGTTTGCTGAATGCAACATTCAATCTCTCTCAGTGCCAACAGCTTCCTGCACTCACAGAACAGCTGCGGCCAGTGGTTAAACGCCCTCACCCCCAGCCGCACACATTACAAAGAGCGCTGTCATTGAAGGCGACTATCTTCAAAAACACTGCTGCCAAACTTTGAAACTGGCTTAAAGAAAAAACTTTTTAACTCTTATCTCTAACCAGGCAGTGGATTTCTCCCATTCACTTGAACGTGGATTTTTGTGCTTGCACTGAATCAAAAGCCAACAGTGAACAGATTTCCTAGCCTGACAACTGGGAAGAATGCACACATTTGGGAGAGTAATGGGCATGGATCATGCTGGAAAGTCTCTTATTAGCTTACATGTCTGTAAAACACACTGGAAATACACAGATTCAAGTCATGATATCAATCAACCTGCAACATTAAGGCTAGTGTTGCATGTTGGAGATCCTTCACTCCCCCATCAGTGCCGGAGTTCAGATGGACCCGTGTGGATGCTGGAGGTCAGTCGAGGACGTATCGCCAAGAGAATAAAGAGGGACCCAGCGTGAGGGGGGGGTCGATGAGAACAAAGTGGGACCCAGCGGTAGTGGCCACCAAGAACGAAGAGGGACCCAGCATGGGGGGGGGGGGGGGGGTGTTCTGAGAACAAAGACGGGCCATTGGGACTACATTGAACACTTTGTAACTGTGTTAGCACCCTATTCGTGGCTCTTTGCATACTTTGTGTATGGTATGCAAATCAAAACATTTCACCGTGACATGTCATGTGTGATAATAAAATATCAATCACTTATTCATTCAGCAGCTTGCAGGTTAGGTCTTCATTGATTTATTTTGGTCGTTGCTACACTTCTCTCCATCTTTTGGTGCTTTTCATGGCTTGTTTCAAGGTCCAGAGGTGTAAAACGCATGGAGTAACAGCGGCAGAAGGACTTTCAGCTGTCTTCAAGGCTTGTGTATAAACCAATCAATCTCAAACATTAGTCCCCTGGGGCTCATGTTGTCAACCTCCTTGTAGTGAGCCCTGTCAACTAACCTCAGTAAGGTAAACGACAACAAACAGAGACAGCAGCAATGTTGCAACTCGGCGCCAACCTTTTTAGGGCGGGCACCTATTGATGTCGCACCCTGCTGCAGACTTCTGCTGCCTCAAACGCAAGAAGAAGAAGATTGGTCCCTATTACATCTTTCTCTTGGAATAGAGTATGAGTGAGAGTAAGATTTGAAGCCACCCAGTGCTGATTAAATTGCTGGAGGGTATTGCCCGCATTTCATTAAAAGTGTGTAATGTAATTCTACATCACAAGGTATCTGGAACAATTTAAATTTTACTCCCTAAATCTTTAACGGCCTGAAATGTACTGAGCTGCGGCTGGTGTATCATTTAGAAATTTAGGTCATGTCAATCATTTTATACTTAATGTGCATATAATTAAGACCAGAAAATGATTTCTAATTTATTGAGAGAAAACCACTTGTTACTGCATATGTACATCACTAATTCTGCATATATCGAGCAAGGAAGGAAGCAAGGAAATAAGCACTTACCCCAAGGTCTATTATAATGCGGAAGCAATCTGACCTGTTGGTTAATTCAGTGGGAAGTGCCAGTATGACTACAAGCCGCATGTCTTTCCTTTACAGAAAAATACATTATGTTACATGATTGCCAATACAAACAGCAGCTTTCCTTATATTGCTGGAACTCAAGAGTTTAAGAGAAGTTTAATCAAACCAAAGATAGATACAAAATTCTGGAGTAACTCAGCAGGTCAGACAGCACCTCTGGAGAAAAGGGATAGGTGACGTTCCGTATCGAGACCCTTCTTCAGAGTCAGAGGAAAGGGAAACAAGAGATATAGATGGTGAGATAGAGAGATATAGAACAAATGAATGAAAGATATGCAAAAAATCAAACCAAGTCTATCCTATTTTATTAAGATAAATCCTTCCCTACAAGTTTGCTGGAATTCTTTGAGTTGATAGATTGGAACCTATAGATGTAGTGCATTTAGATTTTCAGAAGGCACTTAACATGGTCCCAGGTAAAATGCTGGTGCACAGAATAAGAACGCATGGCATAAGGGAAAATATGTTGGCATGGATTGAAGACTGGTCACCACATAGAAGACAGAGAGTAAGAATAAACAAATCATTTTTTGACTTCCTCTTCAATTATTTACAATTTGTATTGATGACGTGGAGGAGGGGGCAAAGTGCATGGTATCCAGGTTTTGCCAATGAAATGAGGACACATTCAGGGATGGCATTTTCCGATGAGGATATTAGAATCAGGCACAAGATATAGATAGGATAAATGAGTGGACGGAAACTAGACATATGGAATTTAATGCAGGTAAGTCTACATTACATAATGTACAGTAACAGTGCTGAAGAGGAGGATTTCCTGGAATGTAAATCCCGTACAGTCAGACAAGAACATTTATCATGGGAAACAAGGAAATGGCAGAACAATTAAATGAGTACTTTGGTTCTGTCTTCACTAAGGAAGACACAAACAATATCCTGGAAATACTAGGGGACCAAGGATCTCGTGGGAGGGAGGAAATGAAGGGAATCCACATTAGTCAGAAAATGGTGTTACGTAAACTGTTGGGACTGAAGGCAGATAAATCCCCAGAGCCAGATGGTCTGCATCCCAGAGTACTAAAGGAGGTGGCACAAGATATTGTGGATGCATTGGTAATCATTTTCCAATGTTCTCTCGACTTTGGATCAGTTCCTGTTGACTGCAGAGTAGCCAATGTAACTCCACTTTTTAAGAAAGGAGGGAGAAAAAAAAAGAAATAGGGAATTATAGACCAGTTAGCCTTACAAAGGTAATAGGGAAGATGCTGGAGTTGATTATTAAAGATGTTATAGCAGCGCATTTGGAAAGCAGACAGGATCGGTCAAAGTCAACAAGGATTTACGATGGGGAAATCATGCTTGACTAATCCTTTGGAATTTTTTGAGGATGTAACAAGTAGAATGGATAAGGGAGAGCCAGTGAATGTGGTGTACCTGGACTTTGAATAAGCCTTTAACAAGGTCCCACACAAGAGATTAGTGTGCAAAATTAGAGCACATGGTATTGGTGGTAGTGTATTGACATGGATAGAAAACTGGTTGGCAGAAAGAGTAGGAATTAACAGGACCTTTTCAGAATGGCAGGCAGTGACTAGTGGAGTGCCGCAATGCTCGGTGCTGGGACCCCAGTTGTTTACAATATATATTAACGATTTAGATGAGGGAATTAAATGTAACATCTCTATGTTTGAGGGTGACACAAAGCTGGGTGGCAGTGGGAGCTGCGAGAAGGATGCTATGAGGTTGCAGGGTGACTTGGGTGAGTGGGCAGAAGAAGCATGGCAGATGCAGTATAATGTGGATAAATGTGAGGTTATCCACTTTGGTGGCAAGAACAGGAATGCAGATTATTATCTGAATGGTGTCAAGTTGGGAAAAGGGGAAGGACAACGAGATCTGGGGGTCCTTGTACATCAGTCACTGAAAGTAAGCATGCAGGTACAGCAGGCAGTGAAGAAAGGCAATGGCATTTTGACCTTCATTACAAGAGGATTTGAGTTTAGGAGCAAGGAGGTCCTTCTGCAGTTGTACATGGCCCTGGTGAGACTGCATCTGAAGTGTAGTGTACAATTTTGGTCTCCTAATTTGAGGAAGGACATTTATGCTATTGAGGGAGCGCAGCGTACGTTCACCAGGTTAATTCCCGGGATGGGGGGACTGACGTATGATGAAAGAATGGGTTGACTGGCCTTGTATTCACTGGAATTTAAAAGGATGAGAGGAGATCTTACAGAAAAATATAAAATTCTTAGAGGATTGGACAGGGTAGATGCAGGAAAAATGTTCCTGGTGTTGGGGGAGTCCAGAACCAGGAGTCACAGTTTAAGAATAAGGGGTAGGCCATTTAGGACTGAGACGAGGAAAAACCTTTTCACCCAGAGTTGTGAATCTATGGAATTCTCTGCTACAGAAGGCAGTGGAGTGAATGGCCTACTCTTGCACCTATTTTCTATGTTTCTACATATCTACATGAATCTATTCCCTCTAGCTCTGGGAAAGCTTAAATTCTGAATGATCTGGCTAAATCATTCCCTCTTGAGTGTCCACCAAAGATCCAGTAAACAATTTTTCTCCCACCGTCTATAAGGCGTGTGTCCCTTCGAGTCCTTGCATTGTCTTACCACCAGGATCAATTTCAGCGATATTTTATGGTTCCTTCCAACTGCAGTGTATTATGACAACCAATGTACAAAACCTGAAAGGACAAACAAGAGTCAAGTCAAGTCAAGTCAAGTTTATTTGTCACATACACATACGAGATGTGCAGTGAAATGAAAGTGGCAATGCTCGCGGACTTTTGTGCAAAAAGACAAACAACCAAACAAACTATAAACACAATCATAAACACACATATAACTTTACATAATAAATAATGGAAGGAAAAACGTTCAGTAGAGTTAGTCCCTGGTAAGATAGGCGTTTACAGTCCGAATGGCCTCTGGGAAGAAACTCCTTCTCAACCTCTCTGTTCGCACCGCATGGCAACGGAGGCGTTTGCCTGACCGTAGCAGCTGGAACAGTCTGTTGCAGGGGTGGTCGAGACTCTTCTTCAGACCTAATCTAATAACAGTCATTTGATTGTATGAAATGTTATCACGTGAATATTTCCAGCTGACAGCAGCACTTTATACTTTATTGGGTGAATTAACTATCAAATGAGAGCTGGTCTAATAAAGTGCTGCAAATCTTCCAATGTCTCTGGATTACAAATGACCTGACTTTACACAGATTCTCCCACACATTTTAAAACATTTTTTTAAGATACCACTAATAAGTTACTACTAATGAGAAGATGTTTTGTTGTATTGATGAAAGACTGGATACAGTATATATACCTTTATTTTAATTATGGGTAGAAGTAAGTGGATTATTCAATGAAATTGGAGAATTATAGCAAGTGAATATAGAGTAATACGATATGGGTTACAAAAGAAAATAGATATTTTGGACCTGTGGTGAAATCCTGTGGAGAGAACTTCAGGAACGGAACACATACATTACCCAAGGACTGCCTGTATCTGATCACCAAAATAGAAAACCTTGTATCTTTGAAGTACATTCCCATGCTTTGCATTCTATTCTGCTTTTTAAAATGTATTTAGCTAATAATGGACTTTCCTTTTTTTTGTTTTTCCACTTGCCCCTATCACTGTTGTACCAAAAATCCATTCACCCCCTCTGTGTAGATTTCTTTAGTTTTTATGTTAGGTGAAAAGGAAGATTCAATATCAACGAGACTCAGTTGGCAGAATATGATCTGTTCACAGCGCAGATGGGCCTATTATCAAGGGTAGCATCAGCTTAGTGATCAAGGGATGTTTTTTTTCCCACTACAAATCTCAGTCTACTCAGCCAGTTGAATACCCAGGGCTTGCTGCAATAAGAAATCTAATTTTTTTTTTGCGATCACACCATGGGAAGACTTGTTTCCAGAGCTTTAATGAGGTGTGAGCAGGGTCCCAAGTGAAGTTAAAATCATAGCTGTTGTAGCATGGTGTTAATTACCAGAAAACCAGATGTCACCAGAATATAGTCATTTGCAAAAAATATATATTGCTAATGCATTCTTAACATGAAATATAATTCATTTTCCTAGCTTCGCTAAGAACAATGTTTGTTTCAAGATGTAATAAAAACATTTACGGTGCAATCCATTTATAAGGCATAAAGCTTGTAACATACAGAAATTATGTTACAAGCTGATTTATGAAATATTGCATCGTCACATATGAAGGCACCAAAAAAGGTGTGGGTTTCCTCCATTCCTCCTCTCTTGTCAATAATACATTTGGAATAAGCTATATTTGTACATAAATTTGTTATATGAAGAATAACATTGTTGAACTACATTTCAATATTTGTTTTCCGCATTGTTCTGAAGGTGATTGTCTAATGTAAAATTTCTCTGTCCTCATTCAAATCATCTCTGTAAATTATCATGCATCACCTCCTCCTACTCTCCAACTGCTAGCTTTTGAAAGTAGCCATGCAGAAATGAAGCAACTTTGCATTGAAAACAACTGAAAACATTTAAAAGAGGTGCATCAATAATTTATGTAATAAACACAAAGAACAAATTGGCACCATTCTGGGAATATGGGACAATTCGAGCAAAACCTGTAGAAAGAGAAATGAAATTAAAGCTTCAAGTCAATGACCTTTCATTAGAACTTCTGATTCCATGAGCCTATAATGTTGCTGCAAGCAAGATTTTTATTGTACCTTACTGTATGTGCATATGACAATAAGCTCTACTTGACAACTTATTCAATCCATTCTTCTTTGTAGATCTGACATGCTATATATTTCAAATATTTTCTAGTTTTGTTGTAGATTTCCAGCATATACTATTGCCAGTTGAATAACCAAGGCTTGTTGCAAAAAGAAATCTAATTTTTTACGATCACACCATGAGAAGACTTGTTTCCAGAGTTTTAATGAGGTGTGAGCAGGGCCCCAAGTGAAGTTAAAATCATAACTGTTGTAGCTTTTTATTACCCAATAACATTTGTGCTAAATATTATTACCCAATAATATTGTGCTTTTTAAAAAATATATTCGGATCTTAAGTATATAATTCTGCAAGTCATCAAGAGCTATTGATTATAAGTTTTGACAGTATTGAGATTTCCTTCTCATACAGTGGAACTTCTAAGCATGTCTGTGGACATGGTCTCATAACATGTCCAGCATATTAAAGCTGCAAATGTATAGCCTTCTCTACACCAAGAACTCAAAGGAGTTGCAAGAGGTTGCATTGGCTTGGTGAGATATATAACATAAAATAGGGGCCTACATGATTAATCTTTCCAGCAGCAGATCTAATTAACGAGTTGACACTTCCTATTGGGACCGGCTGCCAAGCTGCTGTGCTTGTCCAGGCTGTAAAATTAAGTGATCCCCTGAGACTGCAGCTCTGAATTTTATTTCTTAGCCCAAATTCAGTGCAGTATGTAATTCAAACCATTTTCGGGATTGCAATTTTACCAAAGGCATTCAGAAATGGAGATAATTTGTTCAACATCAAGAACCAGAAATAATACGAATGATTACCAGACACCCTTTGTCTTTGGAGGAGACATTGATTGGACAGTAAAGATTCATTGGGCTGCAAATGGAGGATTCAGTCCATCAAGAGATGTAAATTTATCATTATTTACGCAATATTCATTCACTTTCAGTTGAATGTGACTCATGGGTGTTCTCATGTGGTTTAGTTAGTAGCAAGCACCAATACCCGAACTGGGGACAGTGGAGAAGAAGCTCCGCCAGGGTGCTGTATTAGATTCGCAATGATCCTCAACACCCTGGCTGTTACTGTCCCTCCAAACGATGGTCAGGTGTTGAGGGAAATGATCTCCTAAACATCATTTTAAACAGGAACTCCATTAATATTATTAAAAATATCTTACCTCATTAAATATCAATTTATTTGCCATTACAAATTGTAGCTGAAACGTGAAATGTGATAAGATTTTCACATATTCCAATTCCCGTAGGTATAAGAATCTAATAAAATAAATAATCTACCCTGCTTCCCCTAGCGTGTAATTATATTGAAGTGAGAAATAAGAAATAAGTATCCTTTATAAAACATTATCAGGGAGAAATTAATGCACTGTTAAATTCAGTAGATGTGCTTAACTCCCATGCCTTATAACATTATGAAATAAGGACATATTAGTGAGGATGAATTTCTATCCTCCTAAGATAAGACTGCGGGTTAACTCAAAATGACACAAAGTGCTGGAGTAACGCAGCAGGCCAGGCAGCATCTGGACATTTTTCAGATGGGTCTCGACCCTGAATGTCACTGATCCATGTTATCCAGAGATGCTGCCTCACCTGCTGAGTTGCTCCAGCACTTTGTGTCATTTTGTGCGTTAAGCAGTATCTGCAGTTCTCTATTTCTGCTGTTTAAAGGGCCTGTCCCACTGCGACAACCTAATTCGCGAGTTTAGAAGAGTTTGCCCTTGACTCATACTCGCAGAATGGTCGACACGAGGTCCTAGGAGATCTTTGTAACTCTCCTTCATGCTCGAGAGTAGTCCCTGCGTACTCGAGGCCTCAGCTTTTTTTCAACATGCTGAAAAATGCCCGCGAGTAAAAAAAGGTCGCCATGGAAAAAATCGATATTGTTTTTACTCATAGGCTTAGTAGAGGTAGGTCGTAGTAGGTCAGCATGCTATCGTAGGTAATCAAAGGCAATCAAAGGTATTCAAAGGTAGTCGAAGGTAAAGCTCGTTGAGAAAAAAAAGGTAAGTAAACCGATTGGTAATGATAAATGCCTGCTAAACTTTATTAAATGTTGTCTGGCTTCATAAAAGTGTCTCCCCCACCCCTCTCTCCCCCTACTATATGGGCTTACCATAACTGTGCCAGCCATCTTTTACCTTCCCATTCATTGCGGGTGTGAATTTCACACAGCACTCCCCCGCTATCCCTTGCGTGTGTGTGCGTGTGTGCGTGTGCGTGTGCGTGTGTGTGTGTGTGTGTGTGTGCAGAAGGTCGATCCAGCTCGTGGTTTCATCGTTGACGGTCGATCCAGCTCAAAGTTTTTCAGGTGAGTGCCCTCGAGTTTGAAGGTCGAAGACAGTTGCTGAAAAGTAACGTCAGTGGGACAGGTCCTTAACTCAGTTCGCTGATGATGTATTAATATATAACTCTCATGCCAACTGAAAGTATAGCCATAAAGGCGTTGCTTGCAGAGATGAATGATAATTTTCAGTTAGATTTTGATTTTACAATCTGTATGCCACCACTCTCCACATCTCAATCAGTGTGAAGAAGAGTCACAACCCATAATATCACCTAGCTATATTCTCCAGAGATGCTGCCTGACTGACTGACTGAGTTACTACAGCACTTGAGTTTTTGTTTTGAAAACCAGCATCTGCAGTTCCATGTTTCAAATCTAATCTAACTTTATTATTCTCTCCAGGTTATCATAAATTTCTCACAGATTTTATCTACCACAAACCCACATGTCATTGGGATGAGGTGGGAAATCGGAGCACTCGGAGGAAACCCACACGGTCAAAGGAAGAAGATTTAAACTCCACATAAATAGCTCCCGGGTTCAGGATTAAAGCCCGGTTTCTGGCACTGTGATGTAGTGACTTTACAAGCTACGCCACTGTGCTGCCTCTAAGTGTAAGACAACTACGCTCATCTAATTCTTGCCTCTGGATCATCCCTGGACTTAATCACTGCAAAAGCAACAAGAGTCCAACCCGTTGAATTCCCTCCGAGCTTCTCTTTTGCCCCAACCTCTTTCCACAAACCTATTTCTTTAATATGTTTTTGATTATCTTCACTGATTTCTCTTAATCTGGCCCAGCGCCAATTATTAATAATACTCTGTAAAGCACCTTGATATTGGGTAAATAATGTAAATAAGTTTATTGTTTATGAAAATTAGCATTAACATAATTAATTAAGTTGCCTGCTACTATCTTCCACCGTCATTTCTGGCCCTGGCGGTTTAGTTTATTTTCCAGGGCTATCCATGTTCAGTTTCCACACTGTACTCTGTGGTTGCTCAAACGTTTCAATCCATATGCTAAGATACGGTAAAATATGACAATGTCCTGAGTGATTTACCAGGCTAATATCCAGAGTATCAAGCTATTGATCATAATACATGGATTTGAATTGCACCAAACAATTAGATAAATCGCAAATGAAATGTTAGCGTAAATAACGTGATCATTAAAGAAATCAATGGATATTGTAAAAAAAACCCGCTGGGTCCTTTATGAAAGCAAATCTTGGTTGGCCTATATGGGGCTCTATACTTTGAGAAATATGGTTGGACCACATGAAATGCTTTCATAAGTGACTCAGTTCAAAGGCAATTGGGGAAATGCCCCCTGGCCAAAAACACACATCTCGTTCGTATTTAAATAAAAGGAACAAACTTAAAAAACAAAAATGATTAAAATGGTAGACTAAAAAACACTTGCCATACTGTTAGAGCCTTGACCTGTAAGTTTGTGTTTGAAAAGTAAGACAAAAAAACGCATATCTTCTAACTGGATGTGCTATTGTGAACAGATATGTCTTAAGTACAAGTCACTCTGCTGAAAAAAGGCATCAAGATTCAGTGCTTTATCCAAATACATGAAAACGATACAAGGTGGTTCAAAAGTTGGAGTTGTTCATTCAGAAAATCTAATTCACTTAATAAAAGCCAATAAATCCACTGTGCCCCGAGGAAGGATCTCAGCATCTGCTTCATTTCCACTCTGAACATTGTGGCAATGTTAAGTAGCTTCCAGTAGTTTCCACAAAGATGTGCTCAAGGCGGTTGCCAACTGTCAGTATACACACAGTCTGCAGAGAGATTAGCACATTGAACATGGTGTTTGCCGCAGACATTTTGTGAGATGTCAGACAGTTGCAGAGAACAAAAGCATTCACACGCCTGGATTAGAATTGGTGTGATGAAGTATAAAAAACATTGGGAAAGTAGATTTGTGTACATAGTAGATGACCACTTATATTGGAATCTTCCATTTTTATTAATACATTTTAGCAGCGAGGATAAGAAAAGTTCAATACGCGTTGAACAGATAGTACGTTTCCTTCAGTTCCAAATATGATTAAATTTCAGCATGATTTATCATAGTAGCTTAATCTAAGTTAAACTACACGAACAAGGCACAATTTACAAACTAGAATTACTGAACCCTGGGAGTCAAGGAATCTTAGGTAGCATCAGATTTCTGTCACTTTACCATTAACCATTATTGACAAATGGACGTTAATTTTGCACTTGAAATTAAGGACAAATGAAAAAGAAAACTTTGCATCCACTATATGTATCAGTAGACTTCTAATTCAGCTCTTAAAGTTCCTCAGCTGGAACTGATGGAAGCATCTCCATGAAAGCTAATCCCCTGATATATCTTTGCTTTGCAAAATGCATCAATTCTCAGTTATACTTTGTCACATAAAAATTATATATTACCTTTTGTGGGAATTAACATAAAAGACTGCACTTTTGCAGACTTGGATACAAAACAAAATGATAACTGCAAGCAGTGGACACATATTTAATGTAATTGGGAAAAGAAGTAGAGACCTTATGAGAATAACTTGTTTTATGCAATGTGCGGATAGGCTTTGGAATGCACTGTGGGAGTATGTATACAGTTGTATACAGTTTATAACACCTTTCAAAAGAGAATCAGCGTTGTGGTAAAATTATGACAGAGTGACTCATTCGGTTTCTTTTTAGAACAGCTAGAGCAGGCTCGATCAACCAAACAGCCTCCTTAATTTCTGTTGTGTTCTATAAGATTGCAAAGCAATTTGCACAATCACCATTGCCTCACTCCTGTCTGACTGCAGTGCAGCTAAACCAAGAGGGTGGCTAGCTGTCTCTTTGTACAGGAACTTCATGGTTACGCAGGTTGAAACACAAGCATCTTTATTGTTCAGGTCATTAACTTTTAAGCAGGTCATTACACGTTCACACTGTTACTGCTACTGGTATGCAGTGGGTAGGATCATACCCTATGAATGCTATAATTAGGCGGGGTTATAATTACTAGACATTCTAATTGGCTAACATGCTATAGCCAATCTACATCTCTTCTTGTATAAATGAAAACAAGTAAAGCGGTACAACTAGAATGAGTAAATAAATTGTTAAATGCAAATTGCCACATCTAATAATAATGGGGTCAAACATAATCGCCATATCTAACAGGTGGCTTGCTAACCCACCCCGTCCTCATACGGTAAGGAGCTGCCTCATCAACCTTTTCCTCCGAAAAGTTGAGGGCGCGTTTCGGTGAGCCCGAAGGGCTATGGGGAGACACCGTGGGGGAAGACCATCGCGGGGGCACCGGTGAGCCGGTTACAAAAGGGGAAGAGGAAAGAGACTGACACAGGGAGTGGATGGGACTAGCAGCTGCTGGTACTGGAACGGCTGGAACAGTGATCACTTTAAAGTTGAGTGGCAGGGCATCAGGACCATGGAGCGCCGGACGCCGTTCCTTCACAGGAAGGAGGTGTTGACGGTTGCATCTATAGGTGGTACCACCGACATCGACCAGGTAGAAATGTGGTTCTTTTGCGGGGCCATGAATGAACCCCAGTTTGGTTTGTCCTTTGTCTGCTTGTAGTCGGACCACTTGGCCTTGAATGAGTGGCTTAAGTGGTTTGCTGGTCTTGTCGTAAGTACGTTTCTGCATGTCTCGATTGGACTGCACGCACTTTTGAACTACGGCAGGGTTGAAAACTTTGGGCTTTAAATGATCCTGGGTGACGGGCAGCGGAGGTCGTGTTCGGCGGGACATCAGGCGCCGAGCTGGAGAACCCAAAACGTTGTCTCTTACAATATTTCTCAGGTTCAACAAGTCCAGGTAGACATCAGATTTCGCTAGATAAGAGCGCTCCATGAGTTGTTTGGCGCTTCGAACAGCACGCTCGGCAAGACCATTGGACTGTAGGTATTCAGGACTGCTGGTGACGTGTTGGAAGTTCCACCATTTGGCAAAGTCTTTAAACTTTTGGCTGGTGAATTGGGTCCCGTTGTCAGTCTGAAGACGAGCTGGAATGCCATGTACAGAGAAGTGTTGTTGGAGCTTTTGGACGACTATCTCAGAGGAGATGGTTGGCAGAAAGTCAATTTCAAACCAGTTTGAGTATGAGTCCACTAACACGAGATAGTGCTTCCCGTGCCAGTCAAAGATATCCGCAGCCACTGATGACCATGGTAGAGAGGGAGCAGGTTGAGACAGCAGAGGATGTTTTTTCTGGGTGCGGTGCTTGTCTATTATGCTCGCGCATGATTGAATAGAATAGAATAGAATAGTTTCTTTATTGTCATTGTAACATGAGCCATGTACAACGAAATTTAAAAATGTCAGCCAGTCAGTGCACCATTCAAACATTTCTAAAAGCTAACGTTACATACAAGGTAAAATATTAAAAGATAAACAACTAAATAAATATCACGAAAATAGCACGCATAAACACCCAACCCTCCATCCTTCTGTCGATTTCACAGTGTACCACAGTCCCTTAGTATGTATCGCCCCTGCGTTCCTTGGCGGCTACATTTAGTGCTTTTATAGCAGTGGGGTAAAAACTGTTTTTTAGTCTGTTCGTCCTTGTCCTTGTAGATCTGTACCGTCTGCCTGATGGCAACAGTTCAAACAGGGAGTGTCCGGGGTGGGAAATGTCCTTTATGATGCTCTGGGATTTTTTGGTGCAGCGGGAACTGTGTAAGTCCTCCAAGGCAAGGAGAGGGCAGCCGACAATCCTCTGGGCGTTGTCAATGGCCCTCTGGAGCGCTTTCCTCTGAGCCGCTGTGCAGCTGGTGTACCACACGCATACACAGTATGTTAGTATGCTCTCAATGGAGCACCGAAAAAAGGACAGCAGCAGTCTCTGAGTGATGTTATTCTTCCTGAGCACCCTCAGGAAGTGCAGTCTCTGCTGGACCTTTTTCAGCAGCGCAGTGGTGTTCACGCTCCACGTCAGGTCCTCCTCAATATGGACTCCCAGGAAGCGGAAATCCGCCACCCTCTCTACACAGTCCCCTCTGATAGTCAATGGTACCATGTCCGTTTTATTCTTCCTGAAGTCTATTATTAATTCCTTTGTCTTTAAGGTGTTGAGGAGCAGGTTATTTTCTTCACACCACACTGTCAGTTGCTCCACCTCATCCCGGTAGGCGTACTCGTCCCCCCCGGAGACGAGTCCCACCACCGTAGTGTCATCCGCAAATTTGACAATGGTGTTGCTGTGGTGGGCGGGGGTGCAGTCATGTGTGTAGACGGTGTAGAGCAGGGGGCTCAGTACGCAGCCCTGTGGAGAGCCGGTACTGAGGCTGAGGGCCGTGGATGTATGATGGCCCACTCTGACTCTCTGGCTGCGACCCGACAGGAAGCTATTTATCCACGTACAGGTGGAGTGTGGAAGTCCCAAGTCCCCCAGTTTGTCCACCAGTTTGTGGGGAAGGATGGTATTAAAAGCAGAGCTGTAGTCCACAAAGAGCATCTGCACGTAGCTCCCCCACTGCTCCAGGTGAGACAGTGCAGCATGGAGAGCTGTGGCTACAGCGTCCTCTGTAGATCTATTTGCTCTGTACGCAAACTGGTGGGGGTCAAAGCAGAGTGATGTGATATGACCCTGGACCAGTTTTTCAAAACACTTCATCACCACTGGTGTGAGTGCGACTGGCCGGTAGTCGTTGAGGCTGGAGATGTTGTTTTTTTTGGGCAAGGGGACTATGGTGGAGGACTTCAGACAGGGTGGAACAGTGGACTGGGCCAGAGACTGGTTAAAAATCCTTGTAAAGACTCCAGCCAGCTGGTCTGCGCAGTCCTTCAACACGCGTCCAGAGACGCCGTCAGGTCCAGTAGCCTTCCTTGGATTGATGGCCCGCAGCGTGCGCCTCACCTCATGCTCCTCTATCTTGAGGGTTTGGCTGCTGTGGACCATGTGCTGTGATGTGGCTGTCTCGGGTGGCTCCACTTCAAAGCGAGCAAAGAAGTGGTTCAGCTCCTCTGCCAACGAGGCGTCACCTTCAACAGCTCCAAGGTTGGTCTTATAGTTGGTGAGATACTGGATCCCCTGCCACACCTGCCTGCTGATATTACTGTCCAGATAGTCCTCTATCTTCCTCCTGTAGTTTGATTTGGCCTCTCTGATGCCTCTTGTGTTTTCTCACGCATGTACTTGGTCATTCCGGGCCAGTAGATCATTTCTTTTGCACACTCAAAATAGACCAGACCCGAGTCATGGCATGCATTGATGCCTAGCAGGGTTTCCGAACTTGGTTGGACAATGTAGAAGAGTAAGTTCTTGGTCTGTTCATTGATGGTACATTTGAGATCAGCTTTAAACAGCGGGTGAAGAATTTCCCCTCCGTAAGCAAGTAGAGTGGAGGAGTCTTTTTTCATGAGCTCAGTGGTTCTTATCTTGTTGGACACTTTGAGTGACATGACTTTTGCTCTGGCGCCGTATCAACTTTGGCAATCAGAGGTTTGTTATTGATTATCATGGTCAACGCAGGATCAGTCACTTTGCCTAGGGTGCGCAGGTTTAGAGAAAGTACAGTAGCCTCCGTGTCTGTGTTATCAGAGCAGTTCCTGTGGGAAGATTCATCCTGTTCATGGGAATCAGAATCAGACGGGACTTGTTGAATCAAGTGCAGCATCGTCCTTGAAGCTGTACTCCCACTAGATCAACAACACTTGCAAAGTGGTTGAGTTTCTTGCAATTATGACATACTTTCCCATGGACTATGCAAAATTTTTGCCCCCTGTGGTGAAAATAGTTAAAGTTAGTGCACCTCATGGTAGGCACATTCTGATCTTTGCGGGATGCATTGAGAAATCTTTGTGGAGAATAGCTAGCCAGATTCACATTAAGTTGTTGATTAGCATTCACACTATCAAAATCAGCAAGTGGTGTTACAGTCTCAGCCATCCAACAAGCATGAATCGCTTGCTCCAAAGTCAGTTCAGCGTTCCGCAGCAGTTCGGCTCGTAGCTTGCGGTCGCTCATTCCTCCCACAATTTATCACAAACTAGCTCATTTGTCAACTCACCAAATCTGCATCGAGAGCTGATATGTCCCAAGTTGCTGATAAATCGTTCTACAGGCTCATCAGCCTGTTGCCTTCGGGCAAAAAAATCTTGTTCTCTTGAGGATCCTGGTAGACAGCAGGTCAGACAGTTCTCCAAACTTCCTGAGCAAAACCATCGAGTTGTCAATCGATTCAGCCGGCACCACTACCAAACCATTCCCATCTAGTTGAGCTGGTGCAAATTCAAAAGAGTCAATGCGGATCATAGCTTCTGTACCCGCCAAATTCAACGGCAGAGATGCTTTCAAATCGTCGGGATCGTTTCGATGAACGATGCGGATATAATGAGAGTAGTCCTTCTCAAACATTCGCCATCGCTCGGCAATATCGGAACAAACACAAGTTGGCTAGGCTTTCGACAAGAGTTAGCCATGTCCTCAAATCAAACCCAAAACTCACAAATAAAAACTGTTAAACAAAATAAATCGCGGTAAACAGAAGCGCGGTAGACCCGATTTCCTGACACCATGTAAAGAGGTCAAACTTACACAAGTGAAACACAAGCATCTTTATTGTTCAGGTAATTAACTTTTAAGCAGGTCATTACGCATTCACACTGTTACTGCTACTGGTATGCAGTGGATAGGAACTTACACTATGAACGCTATAATTAGGCGGGGTTATAATTACTAGGCATTCTAATTGGCTGACATGCTATAGCCAATCTGCAGTCACGGTTTAAAAATAAGAGGCTTACAACACACCATCTGGGAGTTCCACTTGTGACCACAATTCGTCATGTCTGTCCCCTGACTAACATGTCATCTATCACCATTGTTCTGTCCGCCTTCACCCTTCTCTGCTATACCTCAAGAGCCAGGTCCGATGCCACAGATCTGACTGTTGGTGCTGCACTCCTCTGAACAGTCATCATCCACAACAATATCCAAAAGATATACCTGTTTTCGAGGAGAATGGACACAGGAGATAGACAAAAAATGCTGGAGTAACTCACTGGGGCAGGCAGCATCTCTGGATAAAAGGAATGGGTGATGTTTCGGGTCAAGCCTCTGCACTTTTTGTCTACTACCTTTCCTTGTGATCTGCTTTATGGCTGCTTTGTGCATGCACCTTGTCTGTGACCACATCACTATATCTCCCACCTATTACAATCCTATTCTCCCGGACGATCCTGAAGTTGCCCAGCCACATATCCCTCACAGTCAGTCAGGAGCTGCGGTTTAACGCACTTCCCACAGGTGTGGTCCGGAGGGACACAGTAAGTCATTGCATTACCACTGGAGGAACTTGTGAAAAAGAAATTATTTCACCTTATCTTACCCTCTACCTCTCCTCAACCTCCATGCTAAATCCTCCTGAGCCTAACCCTCAAAACTTACGCACTGACTAAACACTGCACCACAATGGACAATAGACAATAGGTGCAGGAGTAGGCCATTCGGCATTCGAGCCAGCACCGCCATTCAATGTGATCATGGCTGATCATCCCCAATTAGTACCCCGTTCCTGCCTTCTCCCCATATCCCCTGACTCTGCTATTTTTAAGAGCCCTATCTAGCTCTCTCTTGAAAGCATCCAGAGAACCCACCTCCACAGCCCTCTGAGGCAGAGAATTCCACAATCACCACTCTCTGTGAGAAAAAGTGTATCTTCGTCTCTGTTCTAAATAGCTTACTCCTTATTCTTAAACTGTGGCCCCTGGTTCTGGACTTTCCCAACTTCAGGAACATGTTTCCTGCCTCTAGCGTGTCCAAACCCTTAACAATCTTATATATTTCAATAAGATTCCCTCTCATCCTTCTAAATTCCAGAGTATACAAGCCCAGCCATTCCATTCTCTCAGCACATGACAGTCCCGCCATCCCGGGAATTAACCTTATAAACCTACGCTGCACTCCCTCAATAGCAAGAATGTTCTTCCTCAAATTAGGGGACCAAAACTGCACACAATACTCCAGGTGTGGTCTCACTAAGGCCCTGTACAACTGCAGAATGACCTCTTTGCTCCTATACTCAACTCCTCTTGTTATGAAGGCCAACACGCCATTTGCTTTCTTCACTGCCTGCTGTACCTGCATGCTTATGCTGTACCTGCATGTTTAATCTGCCAGTATACTAATCTGTTCCGCTACTTACTAGGCACAAATAAGGTGAGTAGTAAACGCTGGCCTTGATTGTAGTCAGCTTGCTCATAAGAAATATATGTTAAAGTGTCAGTAATTATATATGTTTCCACTTTAAAGGGCATCATTTCAATTGGCCCAACCATTGTATTTCACGGAAAATAGCACAAATGATTCTAATCATGCTATAAATGATTAGTGTTTTTAATCTTTATGTCTAAAGCCTAAAGACTCTAATCATTTATAGTATGAAAATTAACCGTGGTCCTATTTGAATTTGATGGTAGCCCATTTGGGCAATATCTTTGGCTAGTTATTTCCCAATCGCATGTGATTTGAAACATAACCACACCAATAATTAACCATCCGAATTCGCAGTAATTTTAAGCTAGGTAGAAGCCTGGATACTGAGAATAGTATAATATTTGCCAATTCTATATATTTTTTATATATCATTGGTGACAGAGCAAAGTTCTTTTATCTGTGAAATGTTGACTGTGGAGATATCTGAATGTTATCCTAGTCTATCCCTGGAATGAATGAAATAATAAATTGATGTATAATTCCTGTTTTTGTAGAGCACATTTCATCAGTGTCCCTCATGCACAGTTCTAATTAGATTCTTGATCCTTTGATGACTGGTTATTTCTGAAAAAAAAAGGTTCTTCAAAATGCATAAAGGCCTGGTTCCATTAAGAAGGAAGCTTCCATAAAGCTCGGATGGGAATACATGTTGGGAATTTGAGAGAAGACTTCAGCAGACCAACCAGGAATTTCTGACCTTGCTCGAAGCATGGACAAATGGATTTTTTCCTGTGGCTTTCCAGACTAACGATGGAAATTATTTGGATGTTTAATTAACAACAATCTTATGTGACCTGTTGTCGACAGCTACTCCCTGGACCTAAACTAATCACTGGAACACCCAGACAACAAAGCCATTTACATTAGATTCCAGATGATTGACTATAGTTCCACCCTCAACTTCATAATCCCATCCAAATTTATCTTAACATGATCAACAAGAATGAATAATGATGAATGGAACATTTATTCTTTACAAGACTAAGTGGGGCCCGTTGGATCCCAGCTTCACACGGGAGGGCAGGTCCCCCAAACACAATATTCCACCTCTCCACCAATTCCAATATTGCTGACCAGTGGGCGGGAGCTTTCTGGAGTGCTAGCATGGGTGTTGTAGGCTGAAGGGATTGGTTTCCAGAGGGCTAGACATTGTGAGCCAAATAGATTCTTAGGCCAGCAGCTCCGTCCCTCAGGCCTGGCAGCTCCGTCCCTCAGGCCTGGCAGCTCCGTCCCTCAGGCCTGGCAGCTCCGTCCCTCAGGCCTGGCAGCACCGTCACTCAGGCCTGGCAGTTCCGTCCCTCAGGCCTGGCAGCTCAGTAACAGGTCTGGCAGCTCCGTCACTCAGGTCTGGCAGCTCAGTAACTCAGGCCTGGCAGCTCAGTAACTCAGGCCTGGTGGATTGGCAGCAGAAAAACTGCCGGAAATTCTGAAAACAAACAGGTGACAGACTCTGTGAGAGAGAAGGGGGAGAGGAGGGACAATCAATTTAAGACATTTTCATCTTTCTTTACAGATCACAGCAATGAAGGAGGAAAGTCTATCCTTGAGTGGATCTCTAAAGCACTAGTATGGGTGTTGTGCACTGAAGGAACTGGTTTCCAGAAGGCTAGTATCGACATTATGGACTGAATGGATATTTGGACTTGCGGTTCAGTGAGTCATGGTTGGTGGACTGGCACTTTAATCACTTACAGCTGGTGGACTGGCAGTTAGCTTACTCATGGCTTATGGGCTGGCAGTGCAGTCACTCACGTCTGGTGTGGTAGCAGTTCACTCAGTCACCCCTCCTCCCTTCACCCCCTCACTCTGCACCTTGCCATTCCCCTCTCTCCTATGCATTCAGTCTATCTCCCCTCAACCACCCCGCATGTACTTTTAGTGGCTCTCCACCAGTGCAGCCATTCCTGTGGTCCCTGGTTCTGGACTCCTCCAACATCGGGAACATGTTTCCTGCCTCCAGCGTGTCCAAACCCTTAACAATCTTATATGTTTCAATAATATATCCTCTCATCCTTCTAAACTCCAGAGTGTACAAGCCCAGTCGTTCCATTCGCTCAGCATATGACAGTCCCGCCATCCCGGGAATTAACCTTGTAAACCTGCGCTGCACTCCCTCAATAGCAAGAATGTCCTTCCTCAAATTACGGCATCAAAACTGCACACAATACACCAGATGTGGTCTCACTATGACCCTATACAACTGCAGAAGGGCCTCTTTGCTCCTATATTCGATTCCTCTTGTTATAAAGGCCAACATGTCATTCGCTTTCTTCACTGCCTGTTAAGGGCTTGGACACGCTAGAGACAGGAAACATGTTCCCGATGTTGGGGGAGTCCAGAACCAAGGGCCACAGTTTAAGAATAAGGAGCAAGCCATTTAGAACGGAGACGAGGAAACACTTTTTCTCACAGAGAGTGGTGAGTCTGTGGAATTCTCTGCCTCAGAGAGCAGTGGAGGCAGGTTCTCTGGATGCTTTCAAGAGAGAATTAGATAGGGCTCCTAAAAATAGCAGTCAGGGGATATGGTGAGAACGCAGGAACGGGGTACTGATTGGGGATGATCAGCCATGAACACATTGAATGGTGGTGCTGGCTCGAAGGGCCAAATGGCCTACTCCTGCACCTATTGTCTATTAAACATTGGAAAATGATCACCAATGCGTCCACTATTTCTAGAGCCACCTTCCTGGGGACCGTGGGATGCAGACCATCTGCCCCGGGGGATTTAGCATCCTTCAGCCCCATTAGCCTACCCAATACTATATCTCGCCTAATGAAAAAAAATGTCAGTTAACTCTACCCCCTTGGATCCTCTGTACTCCAGTACATCTGGGAGATTGTTTGTCTCTTCCTTAGTGAAGACAGATCTGAAGTACCTGTTCAACTCTTCTGCCATTTCCTTGTTACCCATAATAATTTCACCTCTGTCTGCTTTCAAGGGACCCACATTTGACTTTGCTACTCTTTTTCCCTTAACATATCTAAAGAAGCTTTTACTGTCCTTCTTTATATTCCTGGCTAGCTTCCCCTCGTGCTTCATCTTTTCAGCCCTTATTGCCCATTTTGTTTCCTTCTGTTGCCCTATGAAAGTTTCCCAATCCTCTGGCTTCCGGCTACTCTTTGCTGTGTTATACATCTTTTCTTTTAGTTGTATTCTATCCCTAACTTCTCGTGTCAGCCACGGTTGCCTCCTACTCCCCTTAGAATCTTTCTTTATTTCTGGAATGAAATGATCTTGCGTCTTCCGGATTATGCCCAGAAATTCCTGCCATTGCTGTTCCACCGTCAATCCTGCTAGGATCCCTTTCCAGTCTACCTTGGCCAGCTCCTCTCTCATGCCTTCATAGTCCCCTTCGTTCAACTGTATCACTGACTCTTCCGATTTAACCTTCTCTTTCTCAAATTGCAAATTAAAACTAATCATATTGTGATGACTACCTGCAAGTGGTTCCTTTACCTCGAGTTCTCTTATCAAATCTGGTTCATTAGACAACACTAAATCCAGAATTGCCTTTTCTCTGGTCGGCTCCATTGCAAGCAGCTCTAAGAATCCATCTCGGAGGCACTCTACAAACTCTCTTTCTTGGGGTCCTGAACCAACCTGATTTTCCCAGTCTATCTGCATATTGAAATCCCCCATCACCATAGTGGCATTACCTTTGTTACATGCCAGTTTTAACTCTACAACTTACATCCGGGCAACTATTTGGGGGTCTGTTGATAACACCAATTAGTGTCTTCTTGCCTTTACAATTCCTCAACTCAATCCACATCTACCTCACCTATGTCTTCTTCCACAAGGGACTGAATTCCATCCCTCACCAGCAGAGCTACCCCCCTCCTCTGCCCACCTGCCTGTCCTTTCTATAGGATGTATAACCCTGAATATTAAGTTCCCAGGCCCGATCCTCCTGCAGCCACGTCTCAGTAATCCCCACTATTTTTAAATAGGAATAGAACTGGGAAAACACCAAGGAAGGGTGTTCCCGTCGGGCTGCTATGGACCAAGAGGGTTCCAGCAGTGGGGGGCGACCGGCAGAACAACACTGCGGGCCACAGTCACCGACAGCATTCCAAGCCGAGCCCAGCCGCTAGCATAGCTCAAGGGAACGTTGGTGACCAACTGCAGCGGGCTGGATGTAAGGCACAACAGAAGTCGGACCGGCCGGTTCACTCGGAAGAGCCCAGCACGGTAGATTCCCGCCCTAGAGCGGCTAAAGGTGACCGTTTCAAGCCTTATGGAAAGGCTCATGGAGCAAAAGCTCCAGCGAGACTGGCTCCAAGAGATGGGGCAAGCTTGCCAAGGGAGCACAAACGCTCCCGCTCCAGTGCACTAACAGCGCTGGCCATCGCATCTCCCTCAACAGAGGTGAGCGTTGGCGACCTGGGCTGGGCTGGTCAAGAAGAGGGGTCACTGGCTGAAGAAAATCGGGAGAATGCTTGAGGTACAGGACCAGGAAGAGCTGCTGGGTGTGGTGAACCACTACGTGGCAACACCACGAGTGGGACGGCCGTTACAGCCTAAACTGGCGGCCAGCTCACTACCTGTCCTTTAAACCTCTCCAAGACAGGTAGTCATTGAGGCGTTGGACTTTATCACGCCTCCCCAAAATTGCATTTGCTCAATGTGCCTGCCATTACTGGGGATACATTGAGCAGGGTATTTAAACCCAAAAACTCAAAATTGCAAAAAAAATGTAGATACCCCTGTGTCGGCTATCACTTCACATGCTCATTCCATGGATAGGGTTGACATGCCAAAACACCCTGGCTCTACTGTGCAACACAATATGTGATTGGCAACCTCTGGAAGGAGGTCATAAGACCTGCCCTCAACCTCAAAAATTCGCAGGACTGTGTAGAACGCCGACCTCAGAACCACAGATCCTGCTATTTGGCAAAGAATTACCAAATCAAGCCCAAAATCTGAACGAAGAATCTAAGGCAATCGCAGGACCTGGAATGAGCAAACCACACAAAAACCCAGATGGCAGTACCTCTACGCATCCACCAGTAGGCGTCTACTTCATGGTACTGGTGAAAGCTCGGGGCCCGCATACCATCCCCGCAAGTCTTTTGGAACAAGGCCCAGAGCGGGCCCCATGGAAAACGCGCCACCCCCCCCCAACAACACCTCCCCGACAGACATGGAACCAGAAACCGAAGAAATGAACACATCACCAAACAACAGTGGAGGTTGGTGGGTATGGTTCCTACCATCACATAAAAGGTGAGGGGATTGTGCTAACAGGGGGGGGACACTACACCTGGTTTTGGAAGCATGAAGAACTATCACACTTGGTAGTTATATACCAAAATGTATTCAAGAATATAAATTGAATTTAAGAAAAACTTGCCTTCAGTTCAGCATGCACCCCAAAAGGGGTTTTATCCTCTCACTAAAAAGAAAACACGAGGGACAAGCTGAACTGGAGAAGACATACAAAGGGGTCATAAAGAAGTCTAAAAATGAACCTTTGGAATTCGTATTAAATTTACTAAAAAAACAAAAAAGATGGTGAATGTCGCACCATCATTGACTTAACCACATTGACTACTTTTGTCAGGTATACACACTTTAATGGAAAACATTTGTAACTGCCAAACAATGGATTTCCTAAGGATACTTTATGGTAGGCATCGACTTAAAAGATGCATACTATTCAGTACCCATTCATAAAGATCATCGGAGATACCTAAAAATTTACCTGGATGGGGTAACTATGGCAGTACAAATTATTGACTAATGTGCTAAATATAAGCCAAAACTGTTTTCCAAGATATTTAAACCAGCCCTGACACTATTAAGGAAACATATTGTCATGGCATATCGCGATGATATTTAACAACAGACAAAACCATGGAATTAGCTCATTCAGCAGGATTAGCTACTAAAAACTTATTTATCCTGGGCTTTGTCATACAATCCAGATAAATCTACGTTGACACCATCCACAACTCTGGACTATCTGGTATTCAATTAACTCAGTCCACATGTCTATAACTTTGCCAAAAGGAAAGTCAGCAGAATTGGCACAAACCTGTAACAAATTAATGGTTAACGATCAACAAACCATTCGACAAAGTGGCAAGAGTAATTGGGAAATTAGTAGCAGTTACTTAACTTGGACCTTTGCATTAGAGCAAAGGTGCTAGCGTTTTAAACAAAATAACCCATATCCAGAACAGGTGGTAGATGGACTAATCTAGAGTCATCACCACTACAGACACTGAACATAAACCTAGTTGGAAATGTTGGGTGCGTTCAATGGGTTAAAAGCATATTGTACAAAAGTGCACCATTTTGCATGTTCGTTTACAATTTGACAATATCACAGTGGTGGCCTATACTAACACACATGGGCGGAATAAAATCCATATCATGGGACAATTTGATCAACACCATCTGGTAATGGTGTGTCGTCAAACATATTTGGCTATCAGCAACTTACCTACCAGTAAGCTAAATACTGTGGCAGACATGTTAAACCTCAAAGTATTTGCTGAAATTACAAAGCAATATGGAACACCAGATATCGATTTCTTTGCATCCCGACTGAATCACCACGTACCGATGTATGTCACTTGGGAACCAGATCTTGAGGCAGTGGTGATGGATACATTCTCGCTGAACTGGGGGGGGGGGGGGGGGGGGGGGGGGGGGGGGGGGGGGGGGGGGGGGGGGGGGGGGGGGACTAATCTCTATGTTTTTCTCCCCTTTCTGCCTCAATAGTCAGGTACTATGCAAAATACAGATGAACTTTGCTTCGGACTTTTTGGTATTACCCGACTGGCCTACACAGCCATGGCTCCCAGTGGTCCTTGACAGGGTCATTGAAACCCATGACCATTTCCCTCGGACCAGATCTACTGATCCACCCTGTATCAGGCGAAAGTCACCCATGCCATGACAGAATAATAATAATAATAATAATTTTATTAATAGAGCACTTTAAAACAAACATAGCTGCAACAAAGTGCTGTACATCACTAATCATTGACAAAAAAGTTAATACACACCAAAAATAACAATCAAAAGAAATAGTAGGAAAAGACATGTAAAATAAAGAAACATCAAAAACACCACAAACAGAAGCAACGTCTCAGGCATGGTCAAAGGCCATGATGAGGGTCTGAACTATAGCACTATCAAATGTGCTAGAAGTGCACTGTCAGCCTATCTAAGACAGGCACCAAGGGAAACAGGCCATAGGTTTCGTCCACTGGTGGCCAAATTAATGAGAGGTACCTTCTATTCAAGACCCCTAGACCTAGATATACCAAGATCTGGGATGTCAGCGTTGTCCTGACATACCTAAGGGATGGCCACCAGCCAGATCCCTTACTCTGAAAACAGCTACCCTGTATACGGCCATGCTGATGGCTTAGTCTCAGCATAAGGGCTCAGTTCTTTTACCTACTCAGACTGGACAATATGGTCGTAACATCAGACCAAATAACATTCACCATTCAGGAGCTGGTAAAACAGAGTAGACCAAGAACTTCAGGACTCGTTATGGAATTCCGGGCGTTCCCACCTGACCACCGTTATATGTCATGACTCACCTTCTACAATATATCAACACAACCTAAAATTCCCGAGGGAAAGAAAAATGGGTCAACCACAAAAAAGCCACTGGGTCAGGGTACCGAGTCAAACCATCTCTAGATGGCTCAAACAGGTATTGGGAGCTGCTGGAATGGATACCGACATTTACACATCTCACTCCACCAGAGCAGCATCCACGTCGGCGGCTAACAGTATGGATGTGCCACTGGACCTAACCTGGTAACAGCGGGGTGGTCCAAGGGAAGAACTTTCAATCATTCTATAACAAGCCATTATAAAACCCAATTCACTTGCAGAGAGAATTTTAGACGCTGCAAAAAATATATAATTTAGCCCGGGGGAGCATTAATTTCTTTGTTATTATTTTCAAATAATACCATTGTTGTTTTACAAACAGATTAAAGTTTGATTACGATAACATACTTCCTCCCTTGGATGACTTCGGCAGCGAGTGAAGCAAGGACTGTTACACGGTTTGAAATCACAGAGCTTTAAAACCTTCACGTAGTCACTCATGTGACTCCGAAGTAAAATAGTAAGATTAAACGAGAACTTACCAGTTTGAAGTTTGATCTGTATTTTATGAGGAGTTACGATGAGGGATTACGTGCCCTCTGCTCCCACACTCAATTATCGAGATCAACTGATATCTCAGTTCTCCTTATCTTTACTATGTTTTTTCCAATTTTTGTGTTTTCTGTGATTCCACACCGCTGCTTTGAAGTATGTCGTGCATGCGTGCTGGACGGGGTCTTCACGTAATCCCTCATCGTAACTCCTCATAAAATACAGATCAAACTTCAAACTGGTAAGTTCTCATTTAATCTTACTATTATATGTATAAACTGCACAGACAAATTTAGAACAGCTTTGAAGTGTTAAAAATAAATCATTCACCATTAATTAGTTTTTAATTCCTATTTCTGAGTTAATCGTTTTAGAAGTAGTGGTAAATTATATCCTTCTAATGCCAGCTGCAATAAAACAGTAGCTTAGCCATTCCCGTCTCCTAACCAAGGTTCCTTAGTTTTAATGAAAGTAAAACCATGTTTTCACTAATGTTTGCAGCACATATAAATTTGATTTACTTGGGAGTGGGATTCGTATGTTAAGAGCGCGCAAATTCAATTACTGCAGAAGGAGTCCCATGTGAATTTACCTGTGGCCTCGCTTGAATGCTGCAGGGCTGTTGCCCACAAGTCAGAGGTGGTCAGTGGCAGCTGGCTGCTGAGTGTGAGTACAAGTTAGGAAATGGTTCTGAAGAAACCAAACGCGAATCTGAAGTAGAGTCTTGAACCGAAATGTCACCCATTCCTTCTCTCCGGAGATAGTGCCCGTCCCACTGTGTTACTCCAGCATTTTGTGTCTCTCTTAGGAAATGGTTCAATGGTGCTATATTTGTCAGATTTGCAATTGCACAATGAAATTTTTTTTGCATATGCCCATGCCGCCATGTTTTGGCGCCATTTCCAAAATGGCAGCCAAGTGGCATCGTCCCTGCAGTCTTCACTCAAGTCACATGGCACCCAAACTTGGAAATATATATTTCTTCATTATCACTTTTGTCATTATCACTTTTCCTAATCCCTGCAACTCCCAGTTGAGTAGCATTGGGGTGGTACCTACGCCAGAAGGACTTTTGTGGTTCACAGAAACAGTTCATCACCAGATTCTGATGCACTGTTGGAGAAAGAGGATAAAGGGCCTGTCCCACCAGCATGCGATTGCATGCGTCTAGCGCGACCAAACATGGTGGCTTGAGGCATACGGCCTCGCGGGGCCAGTTCCACTTCCAACCGCGGAGCCGTCTGGAGTTGTGCGTTGCTGGTCCCGACATCATACTCACCAATCAGCTGGACAGGAGGCGGGCCGACTGAATTCGGATGTCGCACGGCGCCGGGCGATTACGTCATCACGCGTCAAGACGTCATCAAACGTACGGCGTCAAGGCACTGCGTACAGCCGTCGAGACGCTGAGTACGCCTGTCGAGACGCTGAGTACGCCCGTCGAGGCATGCATACGGCCTCAATGCAGCTGCGGGCCGACAGGCCGTTGCCGCACGGAATATTTGGACGGTGTCAGTTGTTTGGAGCCCCGCGCGGTGTCGGGACCAGCCCCACACAGCTCCATACGGCTCCGCCGGTCGAAGTGGGACCGGCCCCGCGAGGCCTTACGGCTCAAGCGACCACATTAGGTCGTACTCGCTGCATGCAGTTGCATGCTGGTGGGACAGGCCCTTAAATGCTTGGCCCTGCTTGTATTGCCATGTAGCGATAAAAATAAATAAAGCTAAAAGAAAGCAAATAAAATGTAGGAGCAGATAACGTAGTTGGCTCAATGTCTTTGTGGGCCCGACAGATAACTCCTCCTTTTCTACCAGTGTGAAACTTTTTTTTTTAAATCTTGATTAATCTCTAATGCTCACGAACCTCTTCACGCTGAAGGCAAAATGGTTTGAATTCTTCACTAAGTTCAAATTGCAGTAATTAAAACTGCCAAATTGTGCCACAAGATCCCAATTAGTTACATCATGCTGGAAGACCAGTTAACACAATCAATCATCCTCAGATTACTCAGCTGCTCGAATTTGATGGGTTTCAGCCCAGTTTCCCCTGGTGGGTCGCGTTCAAATTTAATTTAGAGATGTAGGAAACTGGCCCTTCAGCCCACCCAGTCCATGTTGAACTGCGATCCACGCACACTAAGGGTGAATAACAATTTTACCATGCCAATTAACCTACAAATCTGTACGTCTTTTTAGTTGCTCCCTTTAAAAGAACAAGAGCATCATTATGTTATTAGAAATAGGACACCATGCTTGCTCCACATTCAAGGAGATCATGATTGATCAGTACTTTAATTGTCATCATTCTAAATTCTACAGAGCTATGTTTGTTCAATCATGTCCCATTGGTTTGGTGTCCACACTCATTGCTTGAAGTATTGTGACAAATGTCAAATAATAAACTTAATTCTGTTGACTTTATACTGCAGCTGTAGATTTAGGCCTGGTTTTAGTGTGCACAACAGAATCATGCTGAATTTGCATGTAGCTTTATTACTCATGATAAATATGATTCCCAAATGCTATCAGAAAATATTACCCAAACTGAGATTACTACAGGGTACTTCCAATTTTAGTCAATTCAACATCAAAGTTTCTAACAATGAGAGTTTAGTTCAGAATCACTCTGAAAGGATTCTGTGGATAACATTCTCCAATATCTTGAGTCTAACTTTAATATCAAAACTAATCAGGAAAGGAAATCCACTATGCTGAGAGCTGCAGTTGGAGACATAACAAGATAGAGATACAGAAGGAGCGGCAATTAAACCTTTTGGGAATTGTACCATCATTCAATACAATCAGGGCTAATCCTTTATCTCCCCACTCGTATCCCATATTCCTAGAGGCTTTTTTATGTCTAGGAATCTATCTCCTTCATTAATATATTCAGAAACTTGGGCTCCACAGGTAGAGAATTCCATGAGGTCACCACTTTTGAGTGAAAAATTTTATCTTGTTCTCACCCATATCCTAAGAATGTGACTCCATGTTCTAAAATCTCCTCCCAAGGCACACATTCACCTTTCATCCAGCCTATCACATTCCAACAGAATTTTGCAGGTTTCAATTAGATTGTCTTTCTTTCTTAAAACCTCCAGTTAATAAAAGTCCAGTCAATCCCTCTTGACTCTTGATTCTTGGCTCTGTAACCAGATAATCTGATTCATTTTCTTCTCATATCAACTCCTTGTTCTCAGACTGTTCCCCACTCTGATTTTTGTCTCTCCAGGTAGAGCAAACAGCTTCTTGGCATCCACCTCATCAGGACATCTCAGCATGATGCATGAGTGCATGAGATGAGCTCTCATTCTTCCAAATTCCAGTCTCGGTGTTCCTCACATTTTTCTTGTGGGAAAACTAGTTCATTCCAATCTCGCCAGAGCTTTGGTGAGACAGAACATGATTGAGCAATTTTCCACTTGGTTAGGTAGATGCCAGTGTCGTAGCTGTACTCGAGGCACAGTTAGTTCTGGACAAGTCATCAGTACAAGAAACAAAGTAAAATCTAGTTGTTGTGGTCTTTATTATCTTGAACCTATAGAATACTAAAAACAGCAATTGACTCATCTATTTACCTGTCACAAGGTTTGAATGCCTGCAAATTCTCTCCTGGAGTAAAAAAATACACTTTGTATTTTTTTCCCCAATAAATGAAACCTCCACACACCTCAGGACTCAATCAATACTACATTAGTTCCAAAGCAAGTATAACATTCATTTGACACAGAAATCAAATCTGCACACAGTTCTCAAACATGAATTTACCAAAGCACTTTAAAATCTCAGCAAGACATTCATATTTTTCTGCTTCGATTTCCTTATGTTTATTTATCAACTTGGACACAGATAGGAGCCATTTGGCCCATTGGTACCCACAGAACAATATCAATCCCCAAACCTTAATTTTCTGTAATGCTTTAATTACCCCCTCACACATGCCCATCAACTCTCCTTTCATTCTTTGGCCACTCCACTATCTCCACCAGCCCATCTCTGGAATGCAGGAGAAAGCTGGGGCATGCATAGGAAATATGCATGTTATCTCCACACATTCATCACCTGAGGTTAGGATCAGCCCTATACCCATGCCACCTTAATAAAGGCACAATAAGTGCAAACATGTCATTTATCTTGCTAATTCCTGCACCTATACTCTCACAATCCCATGAACCAGAGCCTTCTTTGCAGAAATATTTTCTGGTCTTTAATTCACGAGGGTTCTTGCAACCAGCGGGAAGACTTTGATTGCAGTCAGTGATTAATCACTCATCAAACAAGGCAGAGATAATTTTGCAGCATGTTAAATACAAAATTGTAATTGGAAAGCAGAAGGCGTCAAGGATGAAAGATTTGCAATCAGTGACAATTGCGAAGGGATTGTCCAGTGATGGTAAGGTTGATTTTATAATATTCTACAGAGATTAGATTACAAAGATTACAAACATCAGGTTTCTTCTTCTTCTGAGGATGAGATATGCTTGTGAATAAGATCTGCCTCCAGCAGAATAACTATGGTACAACCTCCTGAATGGCATCTAGCTGATAAAATGCAAAATTGGCCAGTTATGTCCCATCCACAAAGGGACAGGCAAATCCAGTTTGGTTGAAGAAGAATCTCGACCCGAAACGTTGCCCATTCCTTCTCTCCAGATATAAGCCTGTCCTGCTGAGTTACTCTAGCTTTTTGTGTGTATCTTTGGTTAGTTGATGTCAGTTATCCATTCTTAGTTCGTGTGTCAGAAGATGTATAGCTCGCTGTTGGCTTCTGTCTCCGTCCAACATGGTGACAGAATTGGTCTTCCGACGCATCACAAAGTGCATCGTGTCGTCGTTTCCGGGGATCACCATGAGGAGGCTTCTGTCATGATCTCCCATTCTTAGTTAACAACAGAGTAATAAATTGTGTGACCAGCAGAGCCCTTAAAGAGCAATTGCTGACCAGTCTTTTTGCTGACTGGATAGAACGCAACGTAAAAAAGCTTTTCACCGTTTGTGACAACAATAATAATAACAACTACTTACAAACCTCTAGGTCTGGAATATGAGAGGACCGAGAACACCCAGAAAAAACCCACGCGGTCACAGGGAGAGCATGCAAACTCCACACAGACAACAATGTCAGAATCAAACCCAGTTCTTTGGCTCTGTGAGGCAGCAGTTCTACCGCTACTAACAGTCCACAACTCCATAAAACTTTGTGTTGTCCGCAAACTCACTAATCAACCCATCTACGTTTATATTCAAGTTATTAATATACATCATAAACACCAGAGGTCCCAGCACAGATCCCTGCAGAACACCATTAATCACTTTATGGGGATTTTCATTTTAATTAATTAATGCAGAGGAGCTTCACAAGGATATATGTTGTCAGGTCTGGAAAATATTCAAGGAAACATCAGATAGTCTGTAATTAGCTTATTTTGGAATAGAAGAAGCAGAGATGCCGGGGTGGATTAAATAGAGTGGACCTAGTTTTGTGCACAGTCAATTTACAAATTGATTGGTAATCACTGCTTTTCAATCTCTCTGATCCGTTCTCTGAACAACAGCCATCACTATTTTCAAAAGATTAATACTGCGATTGCTGAAAGATTCTAAAGGGAGTAAGAGGTGACCCTGGTTGACAAGGGAAGTCAAGGACAGTATAAAAATAAAAGATAAGAAGTATAACACAGCAAAGATGAGCAGGAAGCCAGAGGATAACCAAAAAAAGCAATACCGGGAGAAAAGATGAGGTATGAAGGTAAGATAGCCAATAATATTAAGGAGGATAATAAAAGCTTCTTTAGGTATGTGAAGAGGAAAAAAATAGCTAAGACTAAAGTTGGACCCTTGAAGACAGAAATAGGTGAATTTATTATGGGGAACAAGGAAATGGCAGAATAGTTGAACAGGTATTTTAGATCTGTCTTCACTAAGGAAGACAATCTCCCAGATGTACTAGTGGCCAGAGGACCTAGGGTGATGGAGGAACTGAAGGAAGTTCACATTAGACAGGAAATGGTGCTGGGTAGACTGATGGGACTGAAGGCTGATAAATCCCCAGGGCCTGATGGTCTGCATCCCAGGGTACTTAAGGAAGTGGCTCTAGAACTCGTGGATGTATTGGCGACCATTTTCCAATGCTCTATAGATTCAGGATCAGATCCTGTGGATTGGAGGGTAGCTAATGTTATCCTCTTTTTAAGAAAGGAGAGAGAGAGACAGAGAAAATAGGGAATTACAGACCAGTTAGCCAGACATCGGTGGTGAGTAAATTATTCAAGATGTAATAGCGGCACATTTGGATAGCAGTAACAGGATCAGTTCGAGTCAGCGTGGATTTACAAAGTGGAAATCATGCTTGACTAATCTTCCGGAATTTTTTGAGGATGTAATTAGGAAATGGACAATGGAGAGCCAGTGGATGTAGTGTACCTGGACTTTCAGAAAGCATTTAATAAGGTCCCACATAGGAGATTTGTGGGTAAAATTAGAGCACATGGTATTGGGGGTAGGGTACTGACATGTATAGAAAATTGGTTTGCAGACTGGAAATAAAGAGTAGGGACTAACAGGTTCCTTTCAGAATGGCAGGCAGTGACTAGTGGGGTACTGCAAGGCTCGGTGCCTGGACCACAGCTATTTACAATATACATTAATGATTTAGATGAAGGGATTAAAAGTAACATTAGCAAATTTTCAGATGACACAAAGCTGGGTTGCAGTGTGAACCGTGAGGAGGATACTATGAGGATGCAAGGTAACTTGAATAGGTTGGGTGAGTGGGCAGGTGCATGACAGATGCAGTTTAATGTGGATAAATGTGAGGTTTTCCACCTTGGTGGCAACAACAGGACGGTAGATTATTATTTGAATGGTGTCAAGTTAGGAAAAGGGGAACTACAACGAGATCTGGGTGTCGTTGTTCATCAATCACTGAAAGTAAGCATGCAGTGAAAAAAGCTAATGGCATGTTGGCCTTCATAACGAGAGGAGTTGAGTATCGGAGCAAAGAGGTACTTCTGCAGTTGTACAGGGCCCTAATGAGACCACATCTGGAGTACTGTGTGCAGTTTTGGTCTCCAAATTGGAGGAAGGACATTCTTGCTATTTAGGGAGTGCAGCGTAGGTTCACGAGGTTAATTTCCAGGATGGTGGGACTGTCATATGTTGTGAGAATGGAGCGACTGGGCTTTTATACGCTGGAATTTAGAAGGATGAGAGGGAATCTTATTGAAACATATTAGATTATTAAGGGATTGTGCACGCTAGAGGCAGGAAACATGTTCCCGATGTTGGAGGAATCCAAAACCAGGGGCCACAGTTTAAGAATAAGGGGTTTGCCATTTAGAACGGAGAGGAGGAAAAATGTTTTCACACAGAGACTTGTGAATCTGTGGAATTCTCTGCCTCAGAAGGCAGTGTAGGCCAATTCTCTGGATGCTTTCAAGAGAGAGTTAGATAAAGCTCTTAAAGATAGCATAGTCAAGGGCTATGGGGAGAAGGCCGGAACGGGGTACTGATTGTGGATGATCAGTTATGATCACAGTGAATGGTGATGCTGGCTCGAAGGGCCAAATGGTCTCTGACACAGTAGGTAGCAACTCTACCACTGCGCCGCCCTGCCGTCCTTGTTCTACCAAGTTATGCGGCCATTCAGTAACCAGGTCGCCCAGTCGCTCCATTCTCACAACATATGCTGTTCATCGATTACAGCTCAGCATTCAACACCATTATACCATCAAAACTGATCACCAAACTCGGTAACCTGGGCATCGACCCCTCCCTCTGCAACTGGATACTGGACTTTCTAACCAACAGACCCCAGTATGTGAGGTTAGACAAGCACACCTCTTCAACCCTCACCCTGACACCGGCGTTCCACAGGGCTGTGTGCTGAGCCCCCTCCTCTACTCCCTCTTCACCTATGACTGCACACCTGTACATGGGACTAACACCATCATCAAGTATGCAGATGATACAACGGTGATTGGCCTCATCAGCAACAACGATGAGCTGGCCTACAGGGAGGTGGTCCAGCACTTAGCAGCATGGTGCGCTGACAACAACCTGGCCCTTAACTCCAAGAAGACCAAGGAGCTCATTGTAGACTTCAGGAAGTCCAGAGGTGGCACGCACACCCCCATCCACATTAACGGGACGGAGGTGGAACGTGTTTCTAGCTTCAGGTTCCTGGGAATCAACATCTCCGATGACCTCTCTTGGACCCACAATACCTCTACTCTGATCAAGAAGGCTCATCAGCGTCTCTTTTTCCTGAGGAGACTGAAGATGGTCCATCTGTCTCCTCAGATCCTGGTGAATTTCTACCGCTGCACCATCGAGAGCATCCTTACCAACTGCATCACAGTATGGTATGGCAACTGCTCTGTCTCCGACCGGAAGGCATTGCAGAGGGTGGTGAAAATTGACCAACGCATCACCGGTTCCTCGTTCCCCTCCATTGAGTCTGTCCAAAGCAAGCGCTGTCTGCGGAGGACGCTCAGCATCGCCAAGGACTGCTCGCACCCCAACCATGGACTGTTTACCCTCCTACCATCCGGGAGGCGCTACAGGTCTCTCCGTTGCCGAACCAGCAGGTCGAGGAACAGCTTCTTTCCGGCGGCTGTCACTCTACTCAACAACGTACCTCGGTGACTGCCAATCACCCCCCCCCCCCCCCCCCGGACACTTATTATTATTTATTCAAATCGTTTGCTATGTCGCTCATCAAGGGAGATGCTAAATGCATTTCGTTGTCTCTGTACTGTACACTGACAATGACAATTAAAATTGAATCTGAATCAGGTCAACTTGGATAACTGCTCATAGTACCGAATGACTAAAGTCAGGTAAATGACCCTTTAAATGAACAGATACAAAATATTCTAGAGGGTGTTCAAGAGAGCAGAAAATATTTTTTCTTGCACAGCTGAGTGAGTCTGATGATATTCTTCTTACATGAGCATTATTTGAAGTTCCTTTGTGCATGAAGCAACTGATATTAACACTGATGCGTGTTTGTCCTTATGATAACATAATGACATTTCTTCCCGTGCAGCTCTGTAGAAGAACATGATTTCCCTACAAGCAGGCTTCCTATAATAAATCAAGCTCGCCCTAATATATTCTATCATTCTAATCAAAATACATTCGCCGACTTGAGAAAAAAATGTACATTTTTTCTTCCGATCATGAGGCAATTTCATTTGAAGTACTCAGTGTGGATAAATGTCAGCACAGCAATTTTATAATTTTATGCAGGTAATGTAAATTCCATTAACTCTAGAAAAAAATTATTGGATTAAAAATATTCTTTCAGGATTGTTAGGAAATGAGACGGGACAGGTGGCAGAGGTATGCGTTGGGGAGCACTTCGGGTCCAGTGATCACAATACCATTAGTTTCAATATAATTATGGAGAGGGTCAGAACTGGACCAAGGGTTGAGATTTTTGATTGGAGAAAGGCTAACTTTGATGCGATGCAAAATGATTTAAAAGGAGTGAACTGGGACATTTTGTTTTATGGGAAGGACGTAGAAGAGAAATGGAGGACATTTAAAGGGAACATTTTAAGAGTACAGAATCTTTATGTTCCTGTTCGGTTGAAAGGAAACAGTAAAAATTGGAAAGAGCCCTGGTTTTCAAGGGAAATTGGACATCTTGTTTGGAAAAAGAGGGAGATCTACAATAATTATAGGCAGCATGAAGTAAATGAGGTGCTTGAGGAGTATGAGGAATGTAAAAAGAATCTTAAGAAAGAAATTAGAAAAGCTAAAAGAAGACATGAGGTTGCTTAGGCAAGTAAGGTGAAAGTAAATCCAAAAGGTTTCTACAGCTATATTAATAGCAAAAGGATAACGAGGGATAAAATTGGTCCATTGGAAAGACATAGTGGACAGCTATCTGCAGAGCCAAAAGAGATGGGGGAGATATTGAACAATTTATTTTCTACGGTATTCACCAAGGAGAAGGATATTGAATTATGTGAGGACATACATGGTAAATGGTAGGGAATTGAAGAATACAGATGAACAGAGGGATCTGGGAATAACTGTGCATAGTTCCTTGAAGGTGGAATCTCATATAGATAGGGTGGTAAAGAAAGCTTTTGGTATGCTAGCCTTTATAAATCAGAGCATTGAGTATAGAAGCTGGGATGTAATGTTAAAATTGTACAAGGCATTGGTGAGACCAAATCTGGAGTATGGTGTACAATTTTGGTCGCCCAATTATAGGAAGGATGTCAACAAAATAGAGAGAGTACAGAGGAGATTTACTAGAATGTTGCCTGGGTTTCAACAACTAAGTTACAGAGAAAGGTTGAATAAGTTAGGTCTTTATTCTCTGGAGCGCAGAAGGTTAAGGGGGGACTTGATAGAGGTATTTAAAATGATGAGAGGAATAGACAGAATTCATGTGGATCAGCTTTTCCCTTTGAGAATAGGGAATATTCAAACAAGAGGACATGACTTCAGAATTAAGGGACAGAAGTTTAGGGGTAACATGAGGGGGAACTTCTTTACTCAGAGAGTGGTAGCGGTGTGGAATGAGCTTCCAGTGGAAGTGGTGGAGGCAGGTTCGTTGGTATCATTTAAAAATAAATTGGATAGGCATATGGCTGAGAAGGGAATGGAGGGTTATGGTATGAGTGCAGGCAGGTAGGACTAAGGGAAAAAAGATGTTCGGCACGGACTTGTAGGACCGAGATGGCCTGTTTCCCCTGCTTTAATTGTTATATGGTTATATTCAGAATTGGAGCTTGTTTAACAGTTAATATTCACTATCATTTCATTTTTCATTTTCCTCTAATATATAAGCATTTCATTCACATAGTTGTGAGTCATGAAGTTTAGAAGTGATATACTTGGGAATATAATTATTTTTTGCTTAACATAAAAAGAGTTAAAGTAAAAATGGAGACGCGTCATCAAGTTCTTGCCCCACCTACATTTTCATGGCACTTTCACTGAGTAACAAGGTCAATGGCCTCACTTAGATGGGGGATTAATTCACCTATTTATTTTTACACTCTTTAATTGATTGTTAGGTAAATAATGGAAGAGATTAGAAAGAAAAGTGCTAATATTGTTTTTGTACATTAGGTGAGGGACTCATAGGACAAAATAAGCCAATTGCAGTTAGGGAATGGGTTGGACTGGGTTCCACCCCTCACCAATAATGTCAGGTAGAAGTAGATTTATAATTCACCAGGTAATTTTCAATTGTTAACACGGTCACATTTATCTCTTCCTTAATCAGTCAAATCTATGTGTTAAAATAAAAATTATGGAATAATAATTTCCAATATTTCTGCATACATTTACTATTCCTAGATGTGCGGTTTTATCACTGATGTAATGGTACTTTGGAGCGTTATATTTGATGGAGAAAAATTCTGCTTAATGTTGTTACATGAAAATTAACATTTTCTTCTAAATGCTACCATCTTATTTGAACTCACTCCTGAGATATCACCCCCTTTGGTGGTGACGTGATTAAGTTGCTAAACTGCTAATACAGAGACCTGAAATTTAACTTGGTGGGTACTGTGATTTATTTTTAAGTTCATGAGTCATGATGATCACAAAACCACCACATTAGTACACAATTCAAAGGGAATATCCCTGAGAGTCCTCCACATTCAGTCAACGTGAAAATTCATGGCAAAAGGTCCAAACATGGGCAAGGGAACCTCCTTCTAATTACTCTTACCATCCTCCCCCAGTGTGGAGCAACATCAGGTATATATTGAGCATAGTAAATCATCAATATTCATTGCCACAAGTAGCGTCTATCAATAATGCTATCTTAAGGGACATCACTGCTTGTCTTTAAAGGACGAGTGGGCCAATATGTGAGATAAATCTATCTAACCTCATCCTGAGTGATGTACAGATGGCAGATACATCCATCCATGACAGCGGTGGTGGAATTAACCATTGCTTGATCTTGTGGAGTAAAATTCAATCATCATGCCATGAACACACTTCAGGCTGCATTGTGGTGCAGCAGTAGAGTTGCTGCCTTACTGCACCAAAGACCCAGGTTTGATGCTGGCTACAGCTGCTATCTGTATGGAGTTTGTACATTCTCCCTGTGACTGTGTGGGTTTTCTCCAGGAGCTCCGTTTTTCTCCCACACTCCAAAGATGTACAGGTTAATTGGCTTTGTAAAATTGGCTTTGTAAATTGTCCCTAATGTGTAGAGATAGTGCTGGCCTTCGGGGTAATCGCTGGTCGGCACGGACTTGATGGGCCATAGGACCTGTTTCCGCAATGTATCTCTAAAGTCTAAAGTCTTATTGGACAATGGGAGACCACGAACAAATCTGCCAGTTTAAAACTAGACATCCATGAGGCGCAATGGAGCATCACCAGAATTATACTCCGATCTGTAACTTCATGGAATATCCCTTACACTACCATTGTGATAAATTATGGTTCAGTGATGAATGCATGGGACATGGTCAGAGAAACAGCAAGTATACCAAAAATGAGCTACTAACCTAGTGAACAGGAGTGCATGAATGTTAAAGAGCAAAAATAGATGCAGTGAACAGTTTAGCAATCTTACAATTAACACTCGGATCAAAGCTCTGCAGTCCTGCCTTTAAAAGATCTAATGTCTTGTTCTCCACAGCCGTCTGTGGCAATGACTTCCACAGATTCACCATCCTCTGGCTAAAGAAGTTTCTCCCCATTTCCATTCTGAAAGTACATCCCTTTATTCTGAGGCTGTGGTTCTACTCTCTCATTATTGAAAACATCCTCTCCAAAACCACTCTACCTAGGCTTTTTATTATCCGGTAGGTTTTAGTGAGATTCCCCCTCATCCTTTTAAACTCCAGCGAGTACAGGCCCAAGAATCATCATATGCTACTCATATGTTAACCCATTCATCCCTGGGATTATTCTCGTAAACCTCCTTTGGACCCTTTCCAAGTCAGCACATCTCTCTTCAGATATGATGCCCAAAACTGCGCACAATGTTCCAAATGTGACCATTCCAGCGCCTGATAAAGCCTCAGCATTACATCCTTGCTTTTATATTCTTGTCTCCTCAAAATGAATGCTAAAATTGCATTTTCCTTCCAAACAGCTGACTCAGGCTGCAAATGAACCTTTTAGGAATCCTGCACCAGCACTTCCAAGTCCCTATCCCTATCCAATTTCTACATCTTCTGATACAATGTCTTTTTCTGCTAAGGATCAGATTTTATTCCTTACCAACAGAGACACCCCACCCCCTCCACCCACCTGCCTGTCTTTTCACGTCTGTATCCGGGGGTATTCAGCTCCCACCTCTGATCCTCTGTCAGCCACTACTGCATGATGCTCACATCGTGCCTGACACTTTCTAACTATGCTCTTAAAACCTTGCTTCATATACTGCATGGATTTAAGTAAAACTCCTTCAATCCTGTATTTACCACACCTCTTCTCAAAATGGTCACTGTGTTGGCTGACATTAAACTCTTAAGTTTAAACATTAAACCATTTCTTACACTGGAGACGTTGTTAACCTCTCCTGCATTCACCTTCCCTTTAACTTTATCTACACTTTTCCAATCTGTTGATCCCGCTTCCCTACTATTTTTTTAAAGCCCTGTCTACAGCCCTAGTTATGCGATTCTTTGCTGAAATCAGTTTCTGGCAAACGCGAGGCATGATATTCAGATTAAGTTGCTCCTGGCTGTTCTAGGGCCTGTAATTGTCTGGAAACCAGATGTGTGTGATGCTGTGGACGGTGATAGACAAAGAAAAGTAAATCCACTGTTTCCAAAGTACCATGTAGCCAGGATACAATGTGAAAGGTTCTTTGTAAAAATGCAGAAAATTATCCACTGGACATAATTTCTATGGAAACCAACTAAATGATAAATCGTCCCCTTTGAAAACAAGAGATTTAAAAACAATTTAAATTTAAAAACACATGTTAAATGAACTGGTGTAATAATTCCCAGCTGCAGTCACCATAAAAACAGTTTGGGATTATCGTGGCTGGGAAACCTAAACTAGGCACAACTGGTGCAAGAAATGTCTCCCCTCTCCCAACAGGCAAAAAGTACAGAAGTTTGAAAAGGCATACCTCCAGACTCAGGGACAGTTTCTTCCCAGCTATTATCAAATAACTGAACCATCCTGTCACCAACTAGAGAGCGGTCCTGACCTACCATCTTCCTCATCGGAAACCCTCAGACTACCTTTAACCAGAGTGATTGTAATCATGTATAGTCTTTCCGCTGACTGGAAAGCATGGAACAAAAAAGCTTTTCATTGTACCTCAGTACACATGACAATAAACTAAACTAAACTAAACAAAATGCTTTGTCACTCTCACCTAATGTCTTAACGGTATCCAGGAAAGAATTTCTAAGCAATGACGTTTCACTCACTCCAGTTCAAAGATTTGTAAATACTTAATTGCTTGCTAGCGCTGTTTGGAATTGTCCTATATATGTTATCCCCACTGACAACTGCCACATTAGACTCCACAAGGTGAGCTGTGCAAGGAAATACTTGAAGTTCGAGTTCTTCACACTTCACAGATTGTAACACTTGCTGATTAGCAGGCAGAAATCTCATTGGAATGTTAAACTCCATATAATACATTTACTCTATTCCCATCCATCAATGTATAATATCCTGAACATCCTACGGCTCATGCATACCTGTCACATCTATGATAGAAAACTAACTGTTGTCAATATTAGCTCAGGTCTGATGATAGATCAACCACCAGTATTTCTTTGAGCACAGTTGCATGCAAACAGACACAGTAGTGATGTTGCCATGCAAAATGCAAGAAAATGTACATACCTGAAATTTAGCAAATTGCCAAATCAACTGCTTGATATTGAAGGTCATAAATGTGCATTTTTTAACTTAATTCAAAGCTATTTAAAATTCAGAAAATATTTTTTTTAATAGAGACACAAGAGACAGCAGATGCTGGAATCTTGCACAAAAAAACAAAGTGCTGGAGGAACTCAATGGATCAGAGAGCATGTGTGGGGAGAAATGGATAGGCAGTGTTTCAGATTGGGATCCTTCTTCAGATCCGACCCAAAATTTTGTCTATGTATTTCTCTCTGCAGATGCTGCCTGCCCTGCTCAGTTCCTCCAGCACTTTAGGTTTTTTTCCTCAAGATTCCAGTATCTGCAGTCTCTTGTGTCATTTTACTTCTTCACTGTGAAATCTCTGTTGTTGCCTGCTTTAAAGAAGTTATCCTCCAGTGTCCAAAGAAGGGTCCTGCCCTGAAATGAGATCTATATTCCTCCACAGGTACTGCCTGACCTGCTGAGTACCCCCAGCACTTTGTTTTTTGCTCAAAATTATTTTACATTTCATTCAAGGGCAAAAAAAATTATCGTTAACCAACAGCTCATAAACCAATTTTCCACAGATGTCTTGATGTAGTCTTCCTTCAGATTGTTGCTTTAAAGTGATGATATATTTTGAAAATGTCAAATCCTTACCTCAGATATATGACCTTCTGGTTCTAAATGGAGCCACATTGCAAGAAACTGCTAAGAATAGTATAAAGAAATTTAGGCAAAATATTGTTATACTGTAACATATCATGCCATCCTTAGCAGGTCTATTATTTGGCTCCCATTATTCACTTTGGGGCAGTATATGATAAACATGGATCTAGTTTGAACTAGCAGCAGGTTTGTAATCCTTTACCAATAGTAGCACAGACCCGGCAGGCCAACTAAAATGTCATTCAAAGAATAGCTGGTGCTTTGGGATAAAGCAGATTTCAACAACAAATTAAAACCATCATGTTAATCTTGGTTATTTTATTTCCTGGAAAAAGAAAAATTTCCTTCCTGTTAAACCTAACTAATGAATTTAATTATATTTTGCATTTTGTCAGCTCTCTTATCGCAGTAAAACTCCGATAATCCATTGTCCGTCCATTTGGGACAAGTCCCAATATCTCAGCTTCTGGCTCACTAGATAATGTTTGCCACATTCTCCTTCTACTGTCCAGTCATCCAAATCCTGCACTCCCCATCCATTCACCAGGATCCCACTTCATATGCTCCCTGACCACTCTCCAGGCCCTGCTTCTCATGCCCCGTGTAAACTCAACTCTTTAGTTCTCTGTGCTCTCTTCAAACCTGTATAAGAACGAACTGCAGATGCTAGTTTAAACCAAAGATAGATACAAAAAGCTGGAGTAACTCAGCGGGACAGGCAGCATCTCTAGAGAGAAAGAATGGATGACGTTTCGGGTTGACCCTTCTGAAATACCACCTATTCCTTCTCTCCAGAGATGCTGCCTGTCTTGCTGAGTTACTCCAGCTTTTTGTGTCTATCTTCTCTCTTCAAACGTACCCAATTCTGTTTTCCTCATTCCCTTTAGACTTACCAGGTGAACTAAAATGTTTAAATCTCTTAAAAAAATTATTTCCTACATAAAATAACTCCCGTTGTTAGATTACCAAACAACAGCCAGACAATATTTTGTTTCTATACAATAGTTGCTTACAATTTCACATATGAGGTATTTTAAAGTGACTAATTTTATTCTGATTTTGTTATGTAATTCTGTGGACTTTAAATTGCATAGAAAGGCATTACATTGAGAGCTATGCTGCAAAAATCTCGAGAAGAGTTCACCAAGCAGTAATTGCAGTAATTATTGGTTGCTTTTTAATATGATGCTTTTCATTTCAAACTCACTTTCAATGTGATCTCAAAGGGTTCAGTACTAAGTTATTACTTTGCATTATTCTGCACCTTGCAGGGTTGAACTATCATTAAACAATTGATGTGTAAAGAATCATAAATGTAGACAAATCACAATACAATCATCTAACAGACTTTGGCAATTGTTAATCATTCGTAACCTTACTAAAATATAATTAGTTATCAACACAAGAGTAAGAGTAATACAATTGGAAAAGTTATGCTGGTTAATATTCTTTATTTACTAAAACCCTTTGCAGATGGATTGATGGTTGCTTTATAATTCTAAATTAACACGATCGGTTAAAAATTTGTGCAGGGGAAATTTTATCTCCTTACTAGACTAAGTGGGACCTGTTGGGTCCCAGCATCACACAGGAGGGCTGGTCATCCAACGCAATATTCCACCTCTCCACCAATTCTAATATTGGTGGCCAGTTGGGGGGGGCTTTCTGGAGCGCTAGTATGGGTGTTGTGGGCTGAAGGGACTGGTTTCCAGAGGGCTAGTATGCAAATTGTGCAGCAAATGGATTCTTGGGCTGGCGTCTCAGTCAATCAAGCCTGTTGTGCTGGCAACTCACTCACGGCTGGTGGGCTGGTAGTTGACTCATTGCTAATCCTTGAAATTCTATTTCAAGCAGGGTATAAGGCCACCAAATTCAAGTGCAGTTTCTTACCACTTCTAGCAGGGTGCAAGGCCACCAAATTCAAGTGCAGTTTCATACCATTTGAAGTAGGGTGCAAAGCCACTAAAGACAGCGAGTCATGACCTCTCCCTCCTCCATCTTGCAGAGACTGAGCCACACCCACATTTCCGGGTTTTATAACCCCTCCCCCCTCACCACCGGAAAATGTGTGGCTTTCATGGAGTGATTGACATGAGAGAGATTCTCAACATTTTTTTTATAAACTAACAACACTTTTATTTTTAATTGATGGGAATAATTCTCTGCACCTGCTCAGCAGAGGGGGGACTGAGTAAGATGGCCAAAAATCACAGCCGTAAGTAGTAGCGTTTTATCTAAAATCAATATACAGTGCAAACAGGAAGTGCATTTACAGTAGTGCCTTTTAACATTCAAGCCAAAGCAACCAAGCCACCATTTGCCACAAGCCACAAGCCACACCCAAGCCATCATTTGCAGTAAGTAGTGCCTTTCAACTTCAAGCCAAAGCAACCAAGCCACCATTCGCAGTAATAGTGCCTTTCAACTTCAAGCCAAAGCACCCAAGCCACCATTTGCAGTAAGTAGTGCCTTTCAACTTCAAGCCAAAGCACCCAAGCCACCATTTGCAGTAAGTAGTGCCTTTCAACTTCATGCCACCATTTGCAGTAAGTGGTGTCTTTCAACTTCAAGCCACACCCAAGCCATCATTTGCAGGAAGTAGTGCCTTTCAACTTCAAGCCACAATTTGCAGTAAGTAGTGCCTTTCAACTTCATGCCACCATTTTCAGTAAGTAGTGCCTTTCAACTTCAATCCAAAGCAACCAAGCCACCATTTGCAGTAATAGTGCCTTTCAACTTCAAGCCAAAGCTCCCAAGCCACCATTTGCAGTAAGTAGTGTCTTTCAACAAGGGGGAGGGGGGCGCTTTCTGGAGCGCTAGTATGAACCATTTTAGAACCAATTTTTTTTTGCAAGCTTGAGAACCAATAGAGACACTTTTTGCAAGCTTTAGAACCAATAGACATTTTTTTTTGCAAGCTTTAGAACCAATAGAGACATTTTTTGCAAGCTTTAGAACCAACTTTTTGCAAGCTTTAGAACCAATAGACATTTTTTTTGCAAGCTTTAGAACCAATAGAGACACTTTTTGCAAGCTTTAGAACCAATAGACATTTTTTTGCAAGCTTTAGAACCAATAGACATTTTTTTGCAAGCTTTAGAAACAATAGACATTTTTTGCAAGCTTTAAAACCAATAGACACTTTTTTGCAAGCTTTAGAACCAATAGACACCTTCTGCAAGCATTTTAGAACCACTAAGGGCACTTACATTTGAGTAGACATGTGTTCAGTGTTATTCACAGATCAGAGAAACATGACCCTCTGCCTTCCTCCATCTTGAAGAGACTGTGTGGCACACCACTTCCTGGTTTTATAGTCCCTCCCCCTGCTGCCAGCGGGGGCAGCAGAGAGAATGGGGAATTTTGTAAAAATATTAATATCTCTGTCATTTTTAATCGACGGGAAAAATCCTCGGCACACATGCGGCAGAGGGGGGTTTTGAGCAAGGTGGCCAAAAATGACGGCCATAGCTGGCGGCGTTCTCTGGGAAATCACAGCACAGATGGCCAAAACCGGTCAAGAACAGACTTTTAGTAATATATAGATAGATAGATAACAGCAATCAAGAATATTTCTCCCTAATGCTGTATTATAAAGACCAGGGTTGAGATTGGTGAGATTTGAAGGAAGCATAATTAATGCCTTCTTCCACTCATGTGCAGTTTCTGCTGAGACTATGGAGTGAAAAGAGCTTCTCTCCTGTGCCTTCAGATAAATTGTTTTGAATTCCTAATTGGAAATTTATCTTCAAATGTGGTTCAGTGGTCAATTGTTCAGTCCTTACTTGCGATCAATAAAACTCTGTAAACAATTGATGAGTGCTATATACTCCACAAGTAGCAGCACTTGGCCAGAAGAAATTAGGACAATCTTGGATATTTACATAATTATCGCAGCGATAAGTATTGCATAATTATTCTTTAAGTTTTCCTTACACATTTATATTTACATCTAATTCCAACATATATAACTTTGTCACACATCTTGTTACACCTCACTGTGGGGTAAACCCTGTATGATTTCCATTAAGCAAACAACCACACAGTGACTTCTATCTGTGCTAATTTAGTGTTTTTTCAGCGTGGTGAAATTGAAAAAAAATGTTTTATGTGGTTCATGATTAGGAAGGGAGTCAAAGGTTACGGGGAGAAGGCAGGAGAATGGGATTGAGGGGAAAAATAAATCAGCCATGTTTGAACAGCGCCTAAATGGCCTAAACCACTTTCCCGAGTTACCACAAATTCTCCCGAGTTTTCCCCTTGATTCAAACTCGGAGAATTAGGGTAATAGCCAGTCGTAGGTACTCGGGGCTATTTTCTTTACTCGTGGACATTTTTCAACATGCTGAAAAAACGTCCCGATTTACCTGATGCCCCGAGTACCTACGGCTGGCATTATGAGCCGCTTCGAAATATCTGCGGACTCCTACGGACTCGCTATGGACATTCCCCGAGTTTGAATCTAGGGGAAAACCCGGGAGAATCCGTGAGTAACTCGGGAAAGTGGGACAGGGGCTTAATTCTGTTTCTTTGTCTTATGATCTTATAGTCTTATTAATGGGGGAAATTAACACAAAGTAGGGAGGTTATCTTTAAGTTATGACTTTTTCTAATGCCTGTACAGTTGTTTGATCAAGTGGGGAGAAGGCAGGAGAATGGGATTGAGAGGGAAGGATAGATCAGCCATGATGGGCCCATGATGGGCTAAACGGCCTAATTCTGATCCTATAATTTAAGAACTTAATGCTGGAGGCATTGGTCCCTTAGAAGACACTGATATTGGTTCTCTTCTCCTTGTGGTGAATTTGGAGCACTTTGCAGATATGGTATTGATGGTATCTTTCCAGTGCCTCTGCAGTAATCAGTCCATGGTCCAGCAGCCTGCTATTAACCCTGTCCTACTAAGTGCCTCTTCCACCTAGACATGAAACATAGAAATAGGTGCAGGAGTAGGCCATTCGGCCCTTCGAGCACCGCCATTCAATATGATCATGGCTGATCATCCAACTCAGTATCCTGTACCTGCCTTCTCTCCATACCCCCTGATCCCCTTCGCCACAAGGGCCACATCTAACTCCCTCTTAAATATACCTATGGCAAAAATACACAAACTACAGTTTCATTTATATCAGGCATAAAACTAAAATTAAACTAATCACTTTCTCTAAGGTGATTAAGAAGAGATGGTAAATATTGGCCTTGACAGCAAGGCTGACCTCTTAACTTGAGAAAGGCTAATCCAGCTCCAGTAATGTAAATAGTGTAAAGCTCACCTTCAGGATTCAACAAGCCTTGATTCCCATGGGCAGGTTTTATCAGCTGTTTTGTAACCTTGCCAATATTCCCTAGAATTTCTGCTGAATGCAGTAATATCTTCAACAATTAAAATGTGTTATTTAGTGGTTACCCTTTCTTTTTTTTAACTTAATAGATTCAGAATGTTTCTGGGTATCAGAAAAATTGACAGTTTTAACAGATAGGGAGACTGCAGCCAGGGCTTTGCCATCTGCCAAAGGTTTTCTCACTAGTTTCCAAAGCAGGACGTACTGGCTTACCAGGTGACCTGATTATCTTGCAGGAGATCCAGGCACCAGAAAACCTCACCAAACATGTCCAGGAGGTTTTTTTCTGCAAAGTTCTTTCCAAAATTACTTAAGGTTGAGCACAGTGCACAGGCTTAACACAGCAGAATCCCAACCCTGCTCTCCAACTATTTCTTGGCAATCTGTGCAATGGAGGAGGGGAATTAAAATTTAGTGATATAAAGCAGGAAAGCTTCTGCAATGAATAAAGAAAAATATCTACTATCATGTGCAGTGTAGTTGGCAGGGAGGTGGGGTGAGATTTATCTGATTCACAGACTTGTGAAAGTGAAGGTTACAAGAAGGAATATTCAATCTAATGAACCACATATTGAGCTTTGTGATATTTATTATACGAGTTAAGCATTTATAAAGATGTTTAAATTGCCTTTCCAGGGAAGGTAGACTAGATAATTGGAGAATGAGAACAAAGGTCAGGTCTCAGAGCCTATCCTTAAAATGTCAATGAAGAAAATCTGAATCACTGTGAAATGCAACTTCTGCAATTCATTAAGTGACAAATAAGCTGTTTCCCTGGTTCACCTCTTTAGTTTTGCTTTCTAAATTGGCTGCAAAATGCCCCTTGTTAATATGAATGCAAAATGAAAAGTGCAGGGAAGGTACATGAGTACACACTTCACTCATTACCTCCTTTCTGGCATACAACATTATCCTCAGTCACTGGAAGGGCTGCATCACTGTGTTTATGACCCTTGTGTCGCACATGGTATGTTAAAATTGTTGTTTTTTTTTTTCACTATGCACTACTTTGCTGCTGTGGCTGGGAGCTACTGAAGGTAGCTCCCAGACACAGTCAAATAATTGACTTTTTTTTTTTAAAGACCAAGACCAAAACCAAAAAAACATGTATTTGTTCACAAACCCGTCCTTAAATGATATGCATTCAAGTTCATTTTACTAAAACTGTAGTATCTCATTTACTTAGAAATAATAAGACTTTCAAATATGTCAATGTGTTTGCACCTCATTACTCACAGAAGCCTAAAAACAGGATCAGGCTATTCCCTTGAGATTTCTCTGAAAGTCAGAATAAAGTCATGGCTCGTCTGCATATTAACTTCATCCACTTTGGTTCCTTTCATATAATTCTTTTGTCTATCAAAAGTTTAACCATTCCTAATTTCGGATTATTCATTCAGGTACCAATTTATACAAAACTTTGTTCCCAAAGAGCCTTGCATCGTATGCAATGCCTTGTTATTTCACATGCTATAGTAAAGGGGGAAAATCCATCGATCTCTATGGTTCCTAAAACACTCAATCATATTGTATATTTTAATTACTTTTTGAAAATTCTAATGGACTCTATCCCATCACTTTTACATCCTTACAGCCATTCAGCTCCAAGTCAGTCATATTTGAGTATGCTCCGCCTTCAGGTGTGGTTTGATCCTATGCCTCAAGTCCATTCACTACCCAACCCTCGTTCCATTGATTCCCTAAATGTTCTTGTGTATTGTACATAAATTCACATGTAAATCATCTCGTAACCTGGATTTATGGGAATATGCTCATGAATGCTCAGATGTCCTCGATTGAAGTATAATTCCTCAGGTTCTGCCTGTTTGAGTAGCTGTAGCAATACATTTTTCTTTATATTTTAGCTCCTAAGGTGGAGTCTTTCACCGGTCTACATTTTTTTGTAGCTGACTGCAATATTTTAATGTGTACTGTATATGGACAGCTCTCTCTCTCTTAAAAATTCCACTATCCCTAGCTACCAAATATTTGAAAATACCAAATGGATCCTTTTTGTTTCCTCTCGTACTTTCCTCTGTTAAAAAGCATCACAATTTTCCCTACTCAATTTATCAATTACTCTGTATTTTTATGCCCCTGTCAACAGTATAACTCAAGTCTTAGTTTAATCAGCAAACTATAATATCCAGCTCTCTATTGCTCACCTGGATAAGTGGGGAAGCATTGTGAGACTCATGTTTTTTTACTTCTCCATTGCTTTTAACATCATCCGGCCTGCACTGCTATGGAGCAAACTGACGAAGATTTGGATGGATGCTCCATTGGTGTCCTGGATCGCCAACTGGCCAACCACAATTTGTCTGGCTACAGAACTGTGTCACAGACATGGCAGTGATCAACACAGGGGCCCCACAGGGGATAGTCCTCTCTCCCTTCCTGTTCACCTACACCTCGGACTTCGGATATAACTCAGACTTCTGGACCTGCAGAAATTTTCAGATGACTCTGCAATTGTGGAATGCATCAATGAGGGGAGGGAAGTTGAATACAAAGGTGTAGTCAACTACTTTGTTGAGTGGTGTGGGCTGAGTCACCTGCAGCTCAACACCGACAAGACCAAGTGATAGAATCAGGGGAGAATTAATGGGAATACAGAGAGAACAAAATGGCATTAATGTAGAATTATTACGTGGCTGTTTGATGGTTAGCAAGGACTCGATGAGCCAAAGAACCTGTTTCTGTATAGTAGATTCTATGACTCTATCAGTGACTCAATGCCCATGTCCATATCCTTGCAGGGTACCAGTAGTCTTTGTTGAATATTCGGAAGGTCTGTTCTACAGGGACCATTTTATTCCATGAGTGACCTATTTATACTTATCCTTTCTATTTAGTTCAAGTTCCAGCAAAATTCAGACTAACTCTGACAAATATTCTACACCTGACACACTAATCTATCATTTTTAATTTGAGATGTTGTTTCACTAACTAAGGCACATTTACTATTTTAAGTACTGAGCCAGCATTTTTTTATGCCATAATTAAGAAAGAACTATGGTAATTAATTTTGTTAGACATCCATTTCACCATATACTAGTAACAAAAGCAATAAGAGAGATGACATGTCTTAAAGTATCACCTCCAAGATTTATACATTTCTTCCAGTTTCAAAACATTGTCTGACACTACTGTAAAAACTCAGCATAATAGATCAAATATTTCCACCTTGCGCTCAGTAGGTGAACTAAGCAAAAATAGCATTAGTGGTCAAGGATTTTTTCCCGGTTTTTTAATCAAATCCATTCACCTTTCACCAAAACCAATCGGCAACAAGTACAATTGGGCACTTTAAAGAAAAAAATGTGCTCTAAGAAATATTCCTTGATCAATTCAAGGATGATGCACTTGCATTCAAATAAAAAGAGGTTTATAGATTTTTAATCAATATCTAGTCCACTATTAATTAATAACGAGTTAAAATTTCTGAAGAAGAATTTGAAAATTACACATTTTCTTTGTTACACTGCAGTAATCTGATTCTTATTTACCAATACATTAAAGGCTTTGAATAAATTCAAAATTAGTTCTGCCGAAAAGAGTGCTTAATTTTTATAGTCTCTTTGAAGGACCGCAAGTAGGCTCATTTAGCATGTACATGGCAGAGGTTAATTCAGTCGGATTAAATAGTCAGATTTTTGACTGGTTTAATTCTAGGGTAATATTTATTAATATCTGCACAAAATGTCATGAAAAGTTAAATAGTACTAGATGTGATTTACGCCAGATTGATTGGCCGAGTCCACGCAAACCATCAATCACCTGTTCACACTGGTTCTCTGATATCCCACTTTTGCATTCACTAGGGGCAAGGACTAGGACTCTAGCACTGTTATTTCTTCATTCCTACTGCTGTTTCAGGTGAATGGCTGCTGAGGGTTAACAGGAATGCCTAAAGGTGCTGTCCCACTTGGGCGATCTAATTGGCAAGTTTAGAAGAGTTTTAAAAAATGACATGTTGAAGACCTCCTTCGACCATGTAGAAGATCTCCTTCGACCTCCTTCGACTATGTTGAAGATTAACTTCGACTAGCTACGACTAGCTGCAACTAACTTCGGGAAAATTAGACACAGAATATTGGAGAGTGAAGACGACCTCCTTCGATCTCCTTCGACCTCCCTTTGACTATGATGAAGACTATCTACGACTACCTTCAACTACCCTCGATTACCTACGATTAACATGCCGACCTACTACGACCAAACATACGAGTAAAAAAAGTATCAATTTTTTCCATGGCAACCTTTTTTTACTAGCGTGCATTTTTTAACATATTGAAAAAAACGGCGTGACCTAGCTGAGGTCTCGAGTACGCGGAGACCACTCTCGAGCATGAAGGAGTTACGAAGACTTCCTACGACCTCGTGTCGACCATGCTGCGACTATAAGTCGAGGGCAAACTAGCCAGAGCTCGCGGATTAGGTCACCCAAGAGGGACAGGCCCTTAAGAATGCAGCAAGTAAAAATTTCATTGTTCTATCTGGGACACATGGCAATAAAACACTCTTGACATTAGAACAGTGCAAACTCCAGGGTACTGTGCTCTCTAGTTTCCATCATGCCACATATCCCCTGCTTCCCATAGTTTATCAGGTTGATTGTGGAATTTCATTGGTAAGCAAAAACCACAGGGGAAAATGATCACATTTCTCCAGAGATAATAACTTCTATTAAAAGGCCAATTTAATTTTAGGGGAAAAAATGGCTTCATTGGTTAGATCTGACAAAGTGGCAGTTGTAAAAAACAGGTTTACAGATGTCAATCCTATAGAATTACCATGACCATTTGGCATAGATTTTCTATGAACTAACTGCTACTCATAGCTGATCTTAAAAGTCTCATTATCATAGTTTAACTACATGTACTTTGCCGATTGAAATACGCTCTTTCTATCATCAATTCCAAGTATTCCATTAACATGGATGAAGGTATATTGTGTCTATTTGTATTGAATTTTCTGCTCCAGATTGAAATTAAACACACGTTTGAAACAAATTGAAATAAATGGCAGCTGTTGTAAGTAACCAAAGTGATAGATTAGTTTTGACAATTTGTGATAAAAAATGCTCAGCAAGCGAGTAGAAAATACTCCGCAGATCCATTAGTGTCAGGAAAATAGGTTAAAGTCTCAGATGTGATTCGGTTTTGATGAAGGTTGGTATCTGTCACATTAACTTACTTTCTTAGTTCAGTCTTTCCGCACACTGCCAGCATTTCTGCCGATTGTTTTGATTGCAACCCACAACATTCATGGTATTCTTTTAATTTAAATATTTATTTATTTAAACATGAGATCAGTCACATTGTTGTTCACTCAAGACATTATTTTGCAAAAAGAATAATGCTCTCAAGCAACGAGGACATAAAATAGTCAACGTTGATCTTCACCAGTAGCTCCAAGTGGGCTCAGAATGATTCAGCAGTCTGCATGACATACCGTGCAATGAATTAGAGTAAACAGCACGAGCAACATTTTATTCCATCACAAAAAATGTGTTCAGAGGAATAATTATTCATTCTCACTGTTATAAGCAAAAAATACCTCGCATGGAGTAAACCATGCTGAATCTAATATTTGATTTTATTACTTCAGATTCAAGTGGCAATTTGTTTCGGCACAGAGCTTTTCATATTGTGCTGGGTTTTTTAAGTGCAAATAAACAGCCTCATTGCCGATAAACATCATCTTGAACAAAAGATGGTTGTTTTTGTATGCTTTTAATGAACCAGCTGAAAGCGTGAGCCAGGAATGAGAACTCCATTAATACACAAGCTCGTGGTTTATTGTTTGCTCAATTGTGAAAAGTAACTGCAGCAATAACAAAGCTGAAGAAATAGTCTTGGCATCATCTCCAGGATTGGGAGATACCTCTCACACTATGATCCGACTGCTGACAGAGCCATAAATACCATAAAGTCCCAAAATGCTAATGCTGAAAGAAAAGCTGCTTCAGAATATATAATTCAGTATCCTTAACAACATCCCCCGAGCAATTATTTCAATACACAGGCTTCAAATTGTTCCCTATAATAAGTTTGAAGGTATAATCTACCACGTCTCCAAGTTTGAAGTGCTGCAAATATTTTTTAGAATCTGATGTAAAAGGATAAGTTAACATGATAAATATAACCCTTCATCAGTTACAACCCAGTCAAGCAGAACAGAGCTCAAGGTTTTGGATATAATTTGTTAGGGTAAGTAGAAGACTGGCTAACTAACCGAGAGCTGAGTTAAATATGTCAACTTCGGGTTGGCAAGCTGTAACTAGTTAATGCCCCTGTCCCCCTTAGGAAACCTGAATGGAAACCTCTGGTGACCTTGCCCAGTACCCAAGGTTTCCATGAGGTCGCCGGAGGTTTTGGTCATTCTCCCTAATGGTCGAAAGTGGTTTCCGCGTGGTCGAGGCTTCTTCTAGGTTGCTTCGATTATTTCAACATAATCAAAACTGGTCTCGATAGGTTGCCGTTTGGTCGAAGCCATTGGAGTGGGATCGCTATTTACTTACAGGCAGTCAAAGGCCATCTGCTTCGCTGACCGGCCATTTTGATTGGCTCATCGGAGTTTCACGACCTAGAAAACCCACCGAAAGGTAAAATGCCCGCTAAATTTTATTAAACTTCTTAAAACTGTCTCCACTCCTTCTCCCCCTCTCTTCTCTCCCATTTCTCCTCCCCTTCTCCCCACTTCTCTCCTCCCCCTTCTCCTCCCCATCCCCCCCCCCCCTCTCGAAAGGACTTACCGCTCTGTGGCCCGTTTACCTTCCCTTCATCGCGCCCCCCCTTCTCTCGAATGGACCACACCGCTCTGTGGCAACCGTGTACCTTGTGTGTTGTGTTGCGCAGACAGCGTGTCCTCCATTCTGTGTGTGTGTGTGTGTGTGTGTGTGTGTGTGTGCGTGTGTGTGTGTGTGCGGTGCGTAGCGCGCGGATCTTTGGTCAGTAGATGCAGCTCATGCTTCGGTTGATCCAGCTCGAGGCTTTCCAGGTGAGTAACCAAAACCTCCGGCGACTCATGGAAACCTTGGGCCGTGGGCAAGGTCACCAGAGGTTTCCATTCAGGTTTCCTAAGTGGGACAGGGACATAAGGGGCTCATGGATTGCTGTCCCAATACCTCCTCCCTCGACTCTCTCCAGGGACCCCGATAGTCCTTTCAGGTTAGGCAGAGGTTCATTTGCACCTCCTCCAACCTCATCTACCGTATCCATTGTTCAAGATGTGACTCTTATACATGGGCGAGACCAAATGTAGACTGGACGATCGTTTTGCTGAACACCATCGCTCAGTCAGCCTGGGCCTACCTGATCTCCCGGTTGCTAAAACATTTTAAAGCTCCTTCCCATTCCCACACTGACCTTTCTGTCCTAGGCCTCCTCCATTGTCAGAGTGAGGCTAAACATAAATTGGAGGAACAGCATCTCATTTTTCATTTGGGCAGCTTACAACCAAGTGGTATGAATTTGATTTATCTAACTTCAGGTAACCCCTGCATTCCCTCTCTCCCCCCAAAAGTTGCACCAGCTTCTAGTTCTCACCTAGCAAACAACTAACAGTGGCCTGTTTCCTTCATCGCCGTTACTTTTTTATATATCTTTCAATCATTTGTTCTATATCTCTCCACATCACCGTTTATATCTCTCGCTTCCCATTCCCGGGACTTAGTCTGAAGAAGGGTCTCGACCCAAAATGTCATCCATTCCTTATCTGCAGAGATGCTGCCTGGCCCGCTGAATTGCTCCAGCATTTTGTGTCTATCTTCGGTTTAAAACAGCATCCGCAGTTCCTTCCTGCACAAGTTATGTCAGATATTTTTTTATGAGATGGTGATTAATTATATTGATAAAGGTCCAAAAGATGCTGTTCCCTCTAATGGAAATACCAACAGAAAGAAGCAGGAATTAATGACACATGACTGGATCTCATATGACTGAATTATTCCCTCAAAGACTAGTTAATCAGAATTTCTAATTTTCTAAAAAAAAAGAGCAAAGATGAATGCCAGGAAATTGGATGTCACACTCTCTAGATGTGATAAAGATATGCTGGGTATAACACTAACACCCCCAAAAAAGGAGAGATTGGGCAAAGGTACATAAAAACAAATTCTGTGCCAGTCTGCATACAGAACAGAGGACTATGGTGGCACCTGTGTGGTCCCAATGGAGTCAGAGCAACAACCTACTGCTGTGCCAGTGACTGGGAAATGTCAGAACTTGAAAGTACTTTCTGTATGGCTGTCACAAAACAGCTCCTTTAAAGGTCACGGAGGTGTAGGAGAAATGTGTAGGAAGGAGATGTGATCTTCTGCTCTCCCAGTCCTTTGCAGCAAGTGGCCCCATACCAATACAAGGTGTGGGCTGAGGAATGGGCTTATGACTCCAGTATGAAGCTCTGAAGTGATTTGTATAACAAGGTTGTGAGTGGTGAACGGACAGCAAGTGATGCTGTTTCCAAATCCTAATCACGGAAAACTAATCACCATCACAGTGCAGACCTCTGTAGGGGTTTTGCGTTTCCCTTTACTCCACTTCGGGCCCAACTGCCCGAGTTATTCTCTCCCTTGTCGGAGGGTCAAACGGCCACCACTCCACTCGAGCTGTTTCCAAAAGAGAGAATACAACAAAAGGGATTTCCTTAGGTTCTAGACCTCGGAATTATGGTGGGATATGATAAAAAAGGTTGAATTGACCAGAGTGTGCTGATGAGAGAAAACAGAAACCAAGATGGACTCAAAGCAAGTCTAAAATTTACAGGCTTTATTAAACAATGAGAAATCGAATCTCACCAACACTACATAATACGTGGCTAAACATATGCTTTAAACTAAGACTATGGACAGAAAACTATCGGGCACGTCGTAAAACTTAATTTACACAATTTTACCCCCCTTTCCCTTTATTTTCTCAACCTCTATCCTATTTCGGGAATTTCACTAGGTCACCGGGATACTCACAGCTAGGTTGCTACAGGCCGACGAGCTGTCCAGCAGAGCAGAAAGAGAAAGGGTTCTGGCTTGACTCCTGTTTTTATACCTGAGCTTCCTTTGAAACCCCAGGTGGTCCTCTGGGTAAAAGGGTTATTTTGATGATTCCCAGTTTCGATCTGGCATAAACAATAGACTTCCGATGATAAGGGGTTTGCTGATGTCATGATCCCTCAGCCTGATCATTATCCCATCGCCTGGATGGGCTCCCTATTGTCTCGATGGATGGGTCATACCAAGATGGTGATTGTGCTTGTGCTGGCTTGTTTACCACCGTCTGCTGAGGCTTGGTTCCTTCCTTTGTGTATCCAAGATAATCTCGTTATCTCCGTCTCAGCCTTTCCTGTCCATACCATTTGCAGAGTGGTGTGATGCCCAAGTCCACAGACCAGACAGGTTTGAAACTTGAAACTGCTTCTTTCTGTGGATTGGGTTTTTTTTCTGTTGCAGCCAGCAAATCTGTTCTTTTTAAAATATCCATGTCCTTATCCGAGTTCTTCCATAATTTTGGAGGATTTGCCCCAATAACTTACACCTATCTGATGTCCCATTGCCGATTTCAGGGAAATGTACCCTAATTTTCTTTCCAATGTTCAATGAAAGGCAGAGGTTGCAACAAAACCTCCCATTCATGCTGGTAATGGAAGAAATTTGCAATGCACAATTCGTAATACCACTCAGTGCCTGAATGCTTCCAGGGAAACAATGTTATTGTGAATTGTGCATTAAAGTGTCTGGGCCCATTTCACGATGGATACCTGGAAGCGGACGATGGTGCAATCTAACCTAGGTAATATTAGCTTTATGCATAGATTGCTCAGGTAAAAATGCTTGCTAATGTATCTGGTTGTTAAAGTGTAGTGGGTATATTTAATAGAACATAGAATAGTGTAGGATAGACACAAAGTGATGGAGAAACTCAGCCTGAATAAGGATCCCGACCCGAAACATCACCCATCCTTTTTCTCCAGCGATACTGACTGTCCCACTGGGTTACTCCAGCGCTCTGTGTCTATCGTCAGTATAAACCAACATCTGCAGTTCCTATCTACCCACATGGAACAGTATAACGGCAGTCTTTATGACGTTCTCAAAGTCCAACTTCGACAGCCATTAATCCGCGGGGATGGTTAGGAGATATATTTTATGCATTCACGACACACTTAAGATAGTAAAAACGAATCTTCCAAACGTTGTCTTTTATTGTAGTGCATAGCAAAGAAATAATCCGTCACTTTCCGTTCTTAATCGCTGTTCCACTCATGTCATATAAATCATATGAAAGCTCCTTCTTATTAAAGAATGTTGTCTCATTAACGTGTGTGTGTGGGTGTGTGAATGAATGGTATTCTCACCATCCTTCCGAGACCCAACTGACTCCTAATCTAAGAGTCTGCGCTAGTCTCCTCTAGAAATAGGCACACCCTTCCTACGTTCCAAATCCCACCTACAAAAATACAGACAGATAAAGACTAAAATATTTAAAATGTTAGACATGGCTATAATATACTGACTTAAGCTTAATGGCTCCTGCAAACAGTATAGCACAGGAACAGACTCTTTGTCCCACAATGTCAATGCAGAATATGATGCCAAGTTAAACTAATCTCCATATCCCTCAATTGCATGCATATCTATTGGAACTGTGAACTGTCTGAAAAAGTGAAATTTCTCACAACTTATTTTTTAAATCACTAACTATTCTTCAAAAAAACACATTACTTTTCTACCGCACTAAATGTATTTCAAATTTCACTCCATTCGCAAGGGATGTATGGATAGTTAAGGAGCATTTATTTAAATCTGCAAAATGCCCCCCTCAACCATTTCATATTTTTCTTTTCCTTTCAAAAGAAGGCAGCTTTCAATCGGTGCTATCAATTTTAGTGCTGGCCTTGTACAGATAAAACCTACTGGCCACTAGACATAAAATGAGAACAAAATCCTAGCAAGACAAGTGTCTCTGACTGCAAGCACTCATTTCCTAAATTGAAAATAAATTTTAAAAATGCCCATAATAACCCAGAGTACCAAAGAACAACCCTTATTTGTTATGCCATCTGCCCATTTTCCTTCACAGATACTGCCTGCCCTGCTAAGTTCCTCCAGCACGTTACTATTTATCACAAAGTACTGATGTGGTGATTCAAAGGTTTAAAAGCAAGCAAGAAATACTCTATCTGTATCGAGTGTTGGTGGACTGATACCAGTCGACATCTTGGTTGAGACCATTCGAATAATTTTCAAGAAAAGATAGACCAGAGGCCATCTTAAACATTGCTCTTCTTTGGGTTTTAAGTTACCCAATCAATAGTAAACAGGAGAAAATGAGAACTAATATAATGGCAACTTTCACAATAAAATAAAAAGACACAGATACAGTTTGAAACGGATATTTGACTTCCAAATTAATTGAACTAAGACCATGGCAATGCACTTCCATTTTTTCCATTAAAATGATGCAATAAACATATATGGTGATCTATTATGGAGAATTACCATGATTGTCAATTTCTACACCCCCTCCCCTGTGGGTCAGGCAGCATCTTTGGAAAACATGGATAGATGATATTTTGTGTCACCTATCCATGTTCGCCAGCGATGCTGCCTGGCCAACTGAGTTATTCCATTGCTTTGCATCCTTTTGCGTAAACCGCAGCTGCAGTTCTTTGATTCTACCAAGTAAAGCACAAGACCAATTTTGCCAGGGCACATGTTAGAGGATATTACATGTGCACTCTGTGCAAAGGAATCAATCAGATTACTTTTTGCCCTTTGTAGAAATCTCTCAGCTGTTGCATTATCCATCAGTCACACACGACAGTGTATCATCATCCCTTCAATAAAATGGATACCATAAATGTTCACAATCATTCAAGTGAAGATGAAGCACGCTCTTACACAAGGCCAACATACATTTTCTGTTTTTCAACTCAAGGATTGAATCCTCATGTTTTGTTTGTTATTAATCTGTGTTACTGACTGGTCTGTGCATCTCTGTGGCCCAATCCATTTGCTGCCTTCGAAATACGAGTCCTCTATCAAGTATTTTGTAACTTACTTATCCTTCCTATTCTATTATACTTCCTCACCCAGTCATGTCAATTCCATTAGATAATTGCATGACCATTTTACAAAATTACATTTTTTTACATCCTGTCACAGTCTTGCTGTTTGTAAAATTGACACATTAGCCTATTATGAATTTTGAAACTGATACTATATACCAAAATAACCAACAAGCAGTCCCAACTATTTTGTTGAACTATATTTAACAAAATTGTTGAATTCCATTCTTTTAAAGTTGGGATAACCACTTCAATAGACCAAATAGTCTATTGAAACAGTTTTTTTTTTAAAATAACCCCATTTTCACCTATATTAATATTGAATTGTGCCAAGATATTATTCTTAACTTTCAAAACGTTTTGATTATATTTTGAAATACTATCAAGTGCATTGGTTCATGGTAATTCGATCTCTGGTGCGGTGCCCGATCCAGTTGAGCCCCAGGCTGCGGTGTGGCCTCCAGCCATCGTCTCAATCCGCATTGGCCAGGGAACCATCGTCCCACTCCTCGCCCGCCCACCGTTCAGCCTGGAGGCATCTCCCGCAGCCGACCATGAATTTGGAGAAGGTAAGACTATGGTTCCCCTTACTGGCCCTTTGTTTTGTCCGCCGCCGTCTTTTCACCTTCCTCTCTGGTTCTCCGGTCTTCAGGGACAAGCAAAGGCCGGTCTCGACGGCTTCACTCTTCAGGAGGGTTTCCAGGTTCCGCTGCGAGTGAGCTAGACCTGCCTTTGGGAATACCGCAGCACAACTGTCTTATGTATTCAGTTGCATTTGGAATATTGTTCTCATATCCACAATATTATGTACACATAAGCATTGAGAAAAAGTTCAGATGAGCAAAACTTCTGTATTTTGTCAGCCTCAGATTCTATGATTAAAGCCTTCCTTTCATGTTCAGCATTTATTGGAATGAAATTAATTTTTGAACCATACACAGAAAGTTAGAGCTCTAGGGGCTAGTGGAATCAAGGGATATGGGGAGAAGGCAGGCATGGGTTATTGATTGGGGGGTGATCAGCCATGATCACAATGAATGGCGGTGCTGGCTCGAAGGGCCTAATGGTCTCCTCCTGCACCTATTTTCTATGTTTCTATAACCTGATTGAAGCAGCAGATTTCAAAAAACCTCTCATTTTCTCACTTCATTAATTTGTATTTTATACATTATATATTTGTATACATTATATACAATGTAGTTGCACATTAATAGTGTGGCAAAAATTACAGGGGTCTTGATTTAGTTGGAATATTTGTGGAGCCTTGATCTTCCATGAAGAAACACATTTACTGAATTGGGTCCTACGACTCAGATTTCTTATCAAAGTAAAATGGCAATTTATTGTTGTTTATGTATTGAATTTTAAATTTAAATAATTCAATATTAAATACAGAAACTGACTGAATTACAGTGTCAGCCCTAGACTGATGGATATCACTCTACATTTATTTATCTAGGCAACTCACAAATTCAAGACTCTTATGCTGCGTCTTATTTCCTGCTATCAGTAATAAGGAGCTCCCTGTAAATATTATGGGATCTTGCTGTAGGTAAGAGCCTACAGACAATTTAGTATTGGCATTGCCTCATTGTAATAACCAGGCTCCATGCATTTCTTTTTAAAATTTGTATCAAAATGCTGCACTTCCTGAATTCAATTTAAATCAAGCCTACAGGTAGGTAGAACTGTGGTTGTTTCAATGTGCCGGATACCATGTTATCAAATTAGCAGGCCAAACAAAAATGTAGTTGGCGCACCTGGTTGCTATGGAGACTGCTGAAAAATGTCTGCCTAAATGAATTGAAAACTCTATTTGCTCTACACGACCTCAAAAGAACTTTCAATAATTAATTTTAACATCATCTCTGTCTGCCCTCAATTTTACACCGTCTGAAGTAGACTCTCTCCGTTTACACAAAAAAAACAACCTGACTGCTAGGCATTGTTTAAGTGCATTTATTAAAACGAAGGCTACTGTTGCCTTCATGCCACATCAATTGTACAATCTGCAAGCTCCTGTTTTGCATGCTGCACCATTTCTGTACACCGACTATCACAATTTCTCCATACATTTCAAATATGACCTTAAGAAATGGCGTGCGGCGCGTAATAAAAATGAGGGAAAGACTTGCATTTATAGTGTTCCTCTCAGAAGGTTTGCAAGATGTCCCAAATCACTTTACGGACAGTGAAGTATGTTTGTAGTTTAGCCGCTTTGTACTAGTGGAGCTGTAATAGCTAATGTGCAATCAGCATGGTCCCACAAATGGCAACATGATAATGAAGAAATAACCCAATGTAATGGAGCTGAGTACAGTGTAAATGTCAATCAGGACCAGGGGTAACTCTGTGCTCTCCTTCTAAATGGTATCACGTCGTTTTTGTGAAATGACATAGCCATCCAATCAAGCCTTTTGTCGATCAGCACAAAATCACAGAAGTACAACAACATGATCAGCAAATAATTTCAATAACATTTCCTTTTGAGTATAATGTCATATTTTTATAAAGCCAAACTAAATCACAACAAACTGTCAACTCTGCTCAGGGCTGCATTTTTCTCTCCTCAATGTTTATGAGGCTTATAAGATGGGCACATAGATAAGAGATTAGTATACAAACTTAAAGCACACGGTATTGGGGGTTCAGTATTGATGTGGATAGAGAACTGGCTGGCAGACGGGAAGCAAAGGGTAGGAGTAAACGGATCCTTTTCAGAATGGCAGGCAGTGACTAATGGGGTACCGCAAGGCTCAGTGCTGGGACCCCAGCTATTTACAATATATACTAGACCCAACTGACGCATAGCCCCGTTGCAGTCACATCTGTTCCCCCATTGTGGGGTTAGAAAGTGAGGGGGGAAGGGGCGGAGACAGAGAGCGAGTCAGAGACACACACTAAAGGGATGGGGGGTCCCCCCCCCCCGAAAAGAGGCTAGGGCGGGCTCCCTTGAAAGGTGGGGGAGGAGGGGAGGAGGGGCGGAGGGGAGGAGAGGATCCTTTTACCCCATGTGAACCACCCTATCTACTGACGGGTGAGCCCCCAACTTGCATTCACATCTAAAGAGAGAGGGGAGGGAGAGGGATGGAGGGGAGGGAAGGGAGGAGGGGGAGAGGGAGGGAGGGGTAGGGGGGAGGGAGGGGGGAGGGGGGCGGGGGAGGAGGAGAGGGGAAGAGAGAGGGGGGGGAGAGGGGTTGCTGAAAGGGGGGGGCGAGGGAGAGGAGGGGAGAGAGGGGGGAGGGAGGGGGGGAGGGAGGAGAGGAGGGAAGAGAGGTGGGGGGGGAGAGGAGGGCGGAGGGGGGGGGGAGGGGAGGAGGGGAGAGGAGGGGGGAGGGGGGAGAGAGGAGGGGGGGGAGAGGGGGGGGGAGAGAGGGGGGGGAGAGGGGAGAGGGGGGGAGAGGAAGGGGGGAGAGAGAGGGGGGAGGGGAGAGGGGGGAGGGGGGAGAGGTGGGGGAGCAGGGGGAGGGGGAGGGAGGGTGTGTTTGAGAGAGGGGTGAGGGTGAGGGGGGAGAGGAGGGAGGGAGGAGAAAAGAGGGAGAGGAGGGAGAGAGGGGGGAGGAGAGGGAGGGGAGGGAGGGAGAGAGGGGGAGAGGGAGAGGGGAGAGGGGGGAGAGGGAGGGGGGGAGAGGGAGGGGGAGGGGAGGAGGGGGGAGGAGAGAGAGGGGGAGAGGAGGAGAGGGGGGAAGGAGGAGAGGGGGAGGAGAGGGGGGGAGAGGGAGGGGGAGGAGGGGGAGGGGGAGAGGAGAGAGGGTGTGTGGGAGGAGGGGGAGAGAGGGTGGGAGGTGAGGGGGAGGGGGGAGAGGGGGGGGGAGGGTGGGAGGGAGAGGGGGGGGGAGGGGGGGAGTGGGCGGGAGGGGGGGGGGGAGGGGGCGGGTGGTGGGGAGGGGGAGAGGGCGAGAGATGGAGAGATGGAGAGAGATGGGAGCTCCGGGAGAGGGGAGGGATGGAGAGAGAGGGGGGGAGAGGGGGGAGAGAGGAGAGAGGGGGGGAGAGAGGTGGGGAGGTGAGGGGGGGAGTGATGGGGGAGAGGGAGGGAGAGAGGAGGAGGGGGAGGGGGAGAGGAGGGGAGAGGAGGGGAGGAGGGAGAGGAGGGAGGGAGGGAGAGGAGGGGGAGAGAGGAGGGGGGGAGAGTGATGGGGAGAGGGGGGGAGAGAGAGGAGGGAGAGGAGAGAGAGAGAAAGGGAGACGGGGGGGGAGAGAGAGAGAGGGATAGGGATGGGGGAGAGAGGAGAGAGAGGGAGAGGGGGGGGAGAGAGAGGGAGGGGAGAGAGAGGGAGGAGGGGCCTTTTTACTTCAACCCAAACATCCATTTGCAGGAAGTGCTTTTTTCCATCAAACTAACCATATTTTCATTTTCAACCCACATTATGGGTACTCACAGCTGTGGAGACATTTGTTCAGTGTTATTCAGAGCTCCGATTGAGGCACACCACTTGCAGAGACTGATTGAGGCACAACACTTGCAGAGACTGATTGAGGCACACCACTTGCAGAGACTGATTAAGGCACACCACTTACTGGTTTTATAGTCCCTCCCCCTCCCTCCAGCAGGGGCAGCAGAGAGAAAGGGGCATTTTGTAAAAACATTAATATCTCTGTCATTTTTCATCGTCGGGAAAAATCTTCGGCACACATGCGGCGGAGGGAGGCTCTGAGCGAGGTGGCCAAAAATGACGGCCGTAGGTGGCGGCGTTCTCTTGGAAATCGCAGCACAGAAGGCCAAAAGCGGTCAAGAACAGAGATTTAGTAATATAGATTAATGATTTGGACGAGGGAATTGAATGCAACATCTCCAAGTTTGCAGATTACACGAAGCTGGGGGGCAGTGTTAGGTGTGAGAAGGATGCTAGGAGGCTGCAAGGTGACTTGGATAGGCTGGGTGAGTGGGTAAATGAACGGCAGATGTAGTATAATGTGGATAAATCTGAGGTTATCCACTTTGGTGGCAAAAACAGGAGAGTAGACTATTATCTGAATGGTGGACAATTAGGAAAAGGGGAGATGCAACGAGACCTGGGTGTCATGGTACACCAGTCGTTGAAAGAAGGCATGCAGGTGCAGCAGGCAGTGAAGAAAGCGAATGGTATGTTAGCATTCATTGCAAAAGGATTTGAGTATAAGAGCAGGGAGGTTCTACTGCAGTTGTACAGGGTTTTGGTGAGACCACACCTGGAGTATTGCGTACAGTTTTGGTCTCCAAATCTGAGGAAATACATTCTTGCCATAGAGGGAGTACAGAGAAGTTTCACCAGACTGATTCCTGGGATGTCACAACTTTCATATGAAGAAAGACTGGATAGACTCGGCTTGTACTCGCTAGAATTTAGAAGATTGAGGAGGGATCTTATAGAAACTTACAAAATTCTTAAGGGGTTGGACAGGCTAGATGCTGGAAGATTGTTCCCGATGTTGAGGAGGTCCAGAACAAGGGATCACAGTTTAAGGATAAGGGGGAATTCCTTTAGGACAGAGATGAGGGAAACATTTTTCACACAGAGAGTGGTGAATCTCTGGAATTCTCTGCCACAGAAGGTAGTTGAGGCCGGTTCATTGGCTATATTTAAGAGGGAGTTAGATGTGGCCCTTATGGCGAAAGGGATCAGGGGGTATGGAGAGAAGGCAGGTACAGGATAATGAGTTGAATGATCAGCCATGATCAAATTGAATGGCGGTGCAGGCTCGAAGGGCCGAATGGCCTACTCCTGCACCTATTTTCTATGTTTCTATGGTTCTATCTGCAGGGAATTGAGGCTATAGTTCATGCACAAGCAGATGAGATTAGTTTAGCTTGGCGTCATGTTCAGCATAGACAATGTGAGCCAAAAGCCCTGTTCCAATGCTGTATTTTTTCTATGTTTCATGATCTATTTTGTTGATTTTGTGAAAAGTTAGACAGCGACAAGGACAAAATGAGGGAGAAAATGGAACATGTCTTCCTAGCTCTGATACTCAATGTCCCGAATGATGACGGCAAAAAGTGGTTCACAGAGAATAGTGTAGTTTCCAACAAAATGAACTATACAGTTTGTGGTGAAAAACGTATTCAGTATTGGGAACCAAAGACAAGCGAATGAGCATCACACAGCTCCGTGCTAAGCTCCATTAAAACCAATGGCTTAGGGCATACAGGTGGATACAACATGTTGAATAGCAACTTTAGCCTCAATGATCAAAGATGAATTTCTCATATTTTCAATTAATACGAATTCAGGAGTTTGAATTGGGTAGAGATTGTTCCAGCCACCGAGAGCAACATTAATGTGATGGGAATTAAATATTTAGTCATACATCACTGAAATAGGCCCTTCGGCCCACTGGGTTTGCACCAAATATCATACCAATCCTGCAATTTCCAGCAATTCCACCCAGATTCCACCATTCACATAACATTAGCGGCCATTGACTATGGGCAATTAACCTTCCAACCTGCATGTTTTTGAAATGTGGAAGGAAACTGGAGCACCCGGAGGAAACCCAGGTGGTCACAGGGAGAACATGTAAACATCATACAAAACCACAAGTGTAGGAAGGAATTGCAGATGCTAGTTTACAACGAAGATAAACACAAAAAGCTGGAGTAACTCAGCGGGTTAGGCAGCACCCCTGGAGAAAAGAAATAGGTGACATTTCAAGTCACCTATTTCGAAACCCTTTTATAGTCTGAAGAAGTGACTCGACCCAAAACTTCACCTATTGCTTTTCTCCAGAGATGCTGCCTACCCTGCTGAATTACTCCAGCTTTTGGTGTCTCTGGTAGGTCAGGATTGAAGCTGGGTCACAAGAGCTGTGACACAAGAGCTGTGAGGAAGCAGCTCTACCTGCTGAACCACTATGCCACCCATTTATCTAAAGTGACTAAACAATGGCAATCCAAATCTGGAGAGCAATCCAGTGAACTGTCAAATTATGAACAAACCAACTGATGGCATGCTTTAGCAAGAATGGTAGCTTCTAAATATATGTATGCACGGAAATAAGTATATTATCTGCTGAGCTGTGTGCATTGAAGAAAGTCCTTAGAGATCATTAGATTCTACTGTAAGTAGCTTTTGGGTCAATTCACCAACTGTAGTTAACGCTAATTCATCTTAGAAAATGTAAGCCAAAATTTCCAGATGAAAAATTTCTGAGTTCAGTGCGACTCAATAGGATAGTCTGCTGAGTAAGTAGAAAGGCCGACACACCAGCAGCTTGCAGGCTTGCTGAGTGCCCTATATAACAGAATGATGCTGCAACACCGACCGTGTTGAGGCTATTTTAATCAAATGCAGCAGGAGGACATCCTCGTATGGCATTGAGTGATAGTACAGACAGTATAACATATGCGGAAGAGAAAGTTGGGCCTCGATATTCCCTCCCCCCCCACCCCCAAGCCTGATCCATCAAGAAACCCTGTTTTCCAATGGACAGCTTCTGAATGACTGAATGAGGTTGCAACACAGGCTTACGAGAACCTCGTTAATATTGTAAATTTAGGCAGATGATGCCCCAAAATCAATCTCACTGCCTCGGGTAGGACCCAACACAGGCTAAATGTCAGTTCACATAATCACAAAGTTCTGCCTTGTCTGGAAGATGCTTCCAATCAGGAATGGTGCTGATTCTGTTTCTGTTTACATACAGGTAATTATTTTTTGTGAGTGATTTTATATGCTGAACATTTCATATGCTGTAATCTGCTTCTTGCTTCTTGCATTATTACTGAGCCTTCAGTTTGATAAGTCACGCCTTCCTTAATTCTTGCCAATTACTGCTGCAGTTGTGGTTTAACCTGACGACGTTAGGAGGATGAGACTGTTTTTGGCTGTCTCCATAGTGATGCATGAGTGTCTGAGAAAGGCAGATTCAGGGGAGAAGCAAAGTAACACCTCCTTTCTTTTCATTGTCAACAGTGTACTCATTTAAAAAAGGAAAATTAGACCTCTAACTGATTGCCATACACTCAAAACCATTTACTGTTCACTGGCAGCCATTTGAGAAATAATTGACGAGCTCATAAAGTCATGCAGCATCTAAGGCAGGTTGGGGAGGATAGGAGCCGCTGTGTATAGTGGCTGACAGAAATTTACCAGCCCTTTGTCTGAATAATCAGTGGCTGGGAAACCTGCCAGCCAGGCTAACGGGAGCTCAGAGTGGTCATCAATGGAGCTGTGGAGCCAGATCCTGCCGTTACATATCCAGTATGGAATGTGAAAACATGCGGAATAGGAAGAGACCATCTTCCTGCAACGTACAGCAGGAGGATTTTTCTCCCTTCAGCACCACTTTCTTGCACTATTTCTATAAACCTTGATTCCCTTAATATCTAGAAATCTGTTCTGAATTAACATAGCAACTGTGCTTCCACAGCTCTTCAGATCAGAGAATTCCAATAATTCACCACCTTTTGAGGGAAATATTTTTCTTTATTATATGCTTTAAGCCTTAGAGCATATAATAAAGAAAAATTATTTCCCTCAAAAGTCTAAGGGACGTAATTATTCTCAAGGAATGCTCCACGGCCCAGATAATTGTCAGGCGAAGCATCTGTTCATCCAGTCATGTTAAACTACTCAATCTGTCCTCTTTCTTCAGACCCACTTTCCTTGGAACCAGTCAGTGACCATTCACTGCACCGCCTCTATTGGCAAGTACATCCATTTTTAGGTCATGAGAATTCCCTGCCACAGAGGGGAGTGGAGGCCAAATCACTGGATGGATTTAAGAGAGTTAGATAGAGCTCTAGGGGCTAGTGGCATCAAGGGATATGGGGAGAAAGGCAGACACGGGTTATTGATTGGGGACGATCAGCTATGATCACAATTAATGTCGGTGCTGGCTCGAAGGGCCGAATGGCCTCCTCCTGCACCTATTTTCTTTGTTTCTATGAGAACAAAGTTGGACACTATACTCCTGCTGCAGTCTCACCAACACCCCATACACTTGTAATAAGACTTCCTTAATCTCGCAATCACCCCCTATAGTTACAAAAGTTAACATACCATAGGCTTTCTCCCCTACTGTGATATGAGCAACTACAGGCCCATATCTAATTTAGCATTTTTGGCAAAGATTAGTGAAAGGGTAGTTTACCAACAAATTTACTGCTTTATGACCCAAAACAATATTTTTAATGTTTTCCAGTCGGGATTCCGGCCACATCACAGCACCGAGACTGCACTCACTAAGGTCCTAAATGACATACATCTAAACAGTGATGCATCAAAAGCTTCAGTTTTGGTACTTCTAGATCTCAGTGCTGCTTTTGATACGGTGGACCACAACATACTGCTTGACAGACTGGAGAAGTGGGTGGGACTCTCTGGTTCTGTGCTGGACTGGTTCAAATCTTACTTGAAAGATCGGGATTATTTTGTTTCCCTTGGTAATTTTGAATCAGAACGTACAAAACTCACATGCGGGGTTCCTCAGGGCTCCATTCTTGGACCCATTTTGTTCAACATTTATATGCTCCCCCTAGCTCAGATCATAGAGCATTTTAACATATCCTACCACACTTATGCCGATGACACACAACTATATATCGCAGTGTCACCACATGACCATAGTCCCCTACACTCACTGAGCCAGTGTGTCAAACATATCAATGAGTGGATGAACCAGAACTTCCTCCAGCTCAATGCAAATAAGACAGAAATTATTGTCTTTGGTCCCAAAAAAACAAGGCTAGAGGTGAGTGCTCAACTCGACTCAATTGCACTGAAAACCACAGACAAAGCCAGAAACCTTGGTGTAGTTATGGACTCGGATTTGAATTTTAACAGCCATATAAAGACCATTACCAGATCTGCCTAATACAATCTAAAAAATATTGCAAGAATCAAGGGATTTCTGTCCAAAGAAGACACTGTAAAACTTGTTCAAGCATATATTTTTAGTAGGTTAGATTATTGTAATGGCATCTTTACAGGTCTCAATAAAAAAATCAATTAAACAACTGCAGCTTACCCAAAATGCCGCTGCCAGAGTCTTGACCAACACCAAGAAAATGGACCACATTACACCTGTCCTTAAATCTTTGCACTGGCTCCCTGTGTGTAAGAGGATAGATTTTAAAATTCTGTTACTGACCTACAAGGCATTGAATGGTCTAGGTCCAAAATACATCTCTGACCTACTTGTTATATATGAGGCGACTAGACTCCTCAGGTCTTCAGGGACAGGTTTACTCTGTGTTCCCAGGGTCAGAACTAAAAAGGCTGAAGCAGCATTCGGTTTTTATGCTCCACACCTGTGGAACAAGCTCCCTGAACACCTGAGGTGTGCACAGACTGTAAGCGCATTTAAATCAGGCCTAAAAACACTGTTGTTTACTATAGCTTGTCCATAACCTGACATGCAGGTAATCTTAACCGTCTAATTTTAACCCTTTTATGTGCTTTTTAAAATCGTTTTATTGTTTCATTGACGTTGTTTTATTATTCATACATTTGTCGTGTTGCTTATTTTGCAATTTTTAATTATTGACTATTTTATTTTTTCTTTCCTGTAAAGCACCTTGAATTGCTGTTTGCACGAATGGTGCTATACAAATAAACTTGCCTTGCCTTGCCTTACTGCTACATGTTAGCCAGTGAACTGTGTACAAGCACATGCGTACAAGTCCTTCTGACCATCAAGATTTCTCAATCCTCCACCATTAAACAAATACCGTGATTTTCAGTTATATTCACCATAGTGGACAATCTCACATGTTTCCGCATTATATTCCATTTGCCATGTTTTTGTTCTCTTTATCAGCTTGTCCATACCCTCCTGTAGGGTTCCATACACCAATCCTAAAAGTTCTCCTCTAGCCTCAGCCCGAAACCCAACAAATGTCCTAATTACTCTCATTCATCACTGTCAGTAAACTGCACCCAAAAAAGCAGAGAGAGGAGAGGGAGAAATGGTTGACATTTATAAATTCCAATGCTGTTACATGCCTGCAATATCGGGATTCCCGTTTAAGCTGTACACTATTTTGTTTTGCAGCTTTATCGTTGTTCTTTCACTGCTGCTGAATCCAAATCCTGGATATCCCCACCCAGCATAACTAGAATGAGTGCAGCTCACCACCACTTTATCAAGGGCAATTAGGGATGATGGCAAACAGCACGCTGATCCCAAACAAAGAATAACTAAAACAACAACAACATTGCTTCAGAAACTAACATTGGATTTATTTCCATTTGAATTCTTTCTCCTTCATTGTTGTTCAAATGAAGCTTGAGGAACATATGTTGACTTCTCCAGGATCTTTTCTTATTTCAGATTATCAGAAGATGCAGGATTTTATTTTGCTCTTTAAGCTTGTTACGTTTCCTCCAAGAAGTTGAATAGCACATGCATAGATTGAAGCGTGTGCAGATTACAAGGATGTGTTTATCTTTTGAAATTTGTTATCGTAAGCCATTTTACTGATGCTGGAATAGGTTTCATTAAACATTGGACCAATGATTTTACAATAGTGACAAAATCAAGATAGTGGTTTGTGAAAAGATGTGAATATTGAGTTAGAAATTAGTGTGAGTTATGGAATAAAGCACATGGAGATACCTGTATCAGTATGAGTGTCACATTTGTAATAATTGCTGAACAGTCACACACTCTGGCATTACATTGGACAGTTGTGGAAATTTTGTTCATGCACAGATCATCACCAAGATTCAAAAGTTGATGACAAGGATTCACAACTTCTCCCATGACTGTGCTGTTCTGCAGTCTTTTCCTATATACTGTAATCAAGAGGAACCAGTGAATTGATGAAAAGATCAGCATTTACAGAATAGAATCAGTGAAAGGCCCCCACAAATTGCTTCTTTCTGAATCGGGCGTACGGGAATACTCAATGTTATTCAAAATGATAATTACACTGAGCAATGATTCTGACCATTGCAAAACAACATTTATTATATCTTTATATATCTGTTTTAATGTCATCAGATTGCTATTTTTGTGACAGGAAACACCATCTTATGTGACCATAAAGTCTAGCTATTAAAATTAAAGACAGAAAAGATTCCCAGATGAGAATGACAAGCTAGATTATTGGCTCTTCAAAACTAATTCAGAAGCATATGGGGAGGTTATTGCTGAAATGGAGGAATTATCATTCCACGTTGGATCATCTGAAAGAAGTGAACAATGTAAAACCCTTTAAAACTTCAACCTGATTATTGATAGCCTATTCTGTTCCTTGCCGTGCAGGTATTATTAATAGCATTCTTTTATACTTTGTCAGGTTTGTTATATAAATTGTTAATTCCTGCAGTACACCATTATAACATCTGGTTTGCCTTGCCTATAGAATTGAATAGCTCGTAATAAATATATGGTGCTATGAACATGGGTTGACAAAACATAGTTATCTATATTACTAAAACTCTGTTCTTGACCGGGTTTGGCGATCTGTGCTGTGATTTCCGAGAGAACGCTGCCACCTACGGCCGTCATTTTTGGCCACCTCGCTCAGATCCCCCCTCCGCCGTATATGTGCTGAGGATTTTTCCCGTCGATGAAATATGACAGAGATATTAATGATTTTACAAAATTCCTCATTCTCTCTGCGGCCCCTGCTGGCGGCAGGGGGGGAGGGACTATAAAACCTGGAAGTGGTGTGCCTCAATTAGTCTCACCAAATGGTGTGCCCCAATCAGTCTTTACAAGATGGAGGAAGGCAGAGGGTCACGTTTCTCTGAGCTGTGAATAAAACTGAACACATGTCCACACAACTATGCGTAAGTACCCTTAATGTGGTTTGAAAATGAAAATATGGTTAAAGTAGAAAAGCACTGCCTGCAAATGGTTGTTTGGGTTGAAATAAAAAGGCACTCCCCTCTCTCTCTCCTCCCCCCCCCCTCCTCTTCCCCCCCCCCCCCTCTCCCCCCTCTCTCCCCCCCCTCCCCTCACTCCCCCCTCTCCTCCTCCTCCTCTTCTCCCCCCCTCTCTTCTCTCCCCCCTCTCCTCCTCCCCCCCCCCCCTCTCTCCTCCCCCCTCTCTCCCCCCTCTCCCCCTCCTCCTCCCCCCCTCTCCCCCCTCCTCTTACCCTCTCCCCCCTCCTCTTACCCTCTCTCCCCCCTCCTCTTACCCTCTCCTCCTCCCCCCCCTCTCCTCTCTCCCCCCCTCTCTTCTCTCCCCCCCTCTCCCTCTCTCCCCTCTCCTCTCTCCCTCTCCTCTCCCCCCTCTCCTCTCCCCCCCTCTCCCCCCTCTCCCTCTCTCTCCCTCTCCCCCCCCCCCCCCTCTCCCCCTCCTCTTTTTTCCTCCCCCCCCTCCCTCCTATCCCCTCCCCCCCCCTCCTCCCCTCCTAACACCCCTAAACCCCCTTCCCTCCACATACCCCATACCCCCTTCCCCTCCACCCTCCCTCCCTCCCCTCTCCTCTCCTCACACCCCCTCTCTCTCCCCCTCTCCCCCTCTCCTCTCTCTCCCCTCTCCCCTCCTCTCTCCCCTCTCCCCCCCTCTCTCTCCCCTCTCTCTCCCTCCCCCTCCCCCCCTCTCTCCCTCCTGTCCCCCCACCCTCCTCTCCCCCATCTCTCCTCCCGCTCTCTCTCCCTCTCCCCCCCCTCTCTCGTTCCCCCTTTCCTCCCCCTCCTCTCCTCCCCCTCTGCCATCCCCCTCTCCCCCTCCCCCCCCCCCCCTCCCCCTCCCCCCCCCCCCCTCTCCCTCCCCCCCCCTCCCCTCCCCCTCCCCCTCCCCCTCCCCCTCTCTCTCTCTCTCTCCCCCCCTCTCTCTCCCCCCCTCTCTCCCCCCTCTCCCTCCCCCCCTCTCTCCTCCCTCCCCTCCCCTCCCTCTCCTCCCCCCCCTCCCTCTCCTCTCTCTCTCTCTCTCCTCTCTCTCTCCCCCCCTCTCTCTTCTCCCTCTCCACTCCTCTCTCCCCCTCTCCTCTCTCCTAAACCCCCCTCTCCACCACCCCTCCCCATTCCCTCTCCTCCTCCCCCTTTCCTCTCCTCCCCCCCCCCTCTCCTCCCCTCTCCCCCTTTCCCCCCCTCCCTTCCCCCCCCCTCCCTTTCCCTCTTCCTTCCCCCCCTCCCCCCGCCCTTCCTACCCCCCCCCCCCCCCCCCCCACCCCTCCCTCCCCCCCCCCCTCTCCCCCCCCCTCCCCCTCCTCCCCCCCTCCATCCCCTCCCCCACCCTCCCTCCCCTAAACCCTCTTCCCTCCACCCTCCCTCCCCCTCCCTCCCCCTCCCTGCCCCCTCCCCACCTATCCCCCTCACCCCCCCTCTCAGCACCCCCTCTCTCTCCCCATCACTCTCACCCTCTCTCTCTCCTCCCCCCTCACCCACACACTCTTCCTCTTCTTCTCCACCCCACCCTCCTCTCCCTCTTGCCCCTCTCTCTGTGTTTCTGTCTCTCTCTCTGTCTCTGCCCCTTCTCTCTCTGCCCTCACTGCAGCATTTCAAAGCAAGCACCACCAACAACCATTTGCAGTGCAGCATTTCAAAGCAACCACCACCAACCATTTGCAGTGCAGCATTTGAAAGCAACCACCACCAACAACCATTTTCAGTGCAGCATTTCAAAGCAACCACCACCAACAACCATTTGCAATGCAGCATTTCAAAGCAACCACCACCAGCAACCATTTGCAGTGCAGCATTTCAAAGCAACCACATTTTCATTTTCAAACCACATTAAGGGCACTCACAGTTGAGTAGACATGTGTTCAATGACCCTCTCGCTTCCTCCATCTTGCAGAGACTGAGTGAGGCAAAACGCCTCCAGGTTTTATAGTCCCTCCCACCTCCCACCAGCAGGGGCAGCAGAGAGAATAACAACATTTTTTAAACATTAATAACTTTTATTTTTCATCGATGGGAAAAATCCTCTTGTCCCCTCTTGGGATTCTGAGTAAGATGGCCAAAAATCACAGCCGTAAGTGGCAGCGTTTTATCTAAAATCATGAAACAGAAAAACAGGAAGTGGTCAAGATTTGACTTTTAGTAATATAGATTGTCAAGCTGGTCTTAGTCAGCAGTTAGCTATACATAGATATTTATTATCAAATCGTATACATTGTGCATAACCTGCAGTAGTGAATGTGACATTTCAGGGGTTTCAGGGTTTCCTTTATTGTCATTCAGACCGAAGTCTGAACGAAATTTCGTGCCTTTTTATAAGGAAAGAAACAATGCACCACATAATAGTTTCCTTGGTCCCCTTAGAGCTATGTTTATCAGTTGCTATGCGGCTTCTAATGGTTAATGATGAATTTTGTCATGGGCCTGACATGAGAGGGCAGTGCAACTAACAGAGATGATGCCTCATGATTCCAGCAGATTGAGTTCAATCCTGACTCTGGTATTCCCTATATGGAATTCATATGTTCTCCCTGGGATTGTGTGGACTTTCTGCAGGTGCTCTGGGTTCCTCCCGCATCACAATAATTGTGTTGGATGGTAGGTTAATAGGTTGCTATGCACTGCATCTTATGCATACAATATGGGGAAGGAATATTCATCAAAATGGATTAGGATTAAGGTAAATGGGATGGCATGGACTCAATAGGTTAAAGGCCTGTTACTGATTTTCTCAATGACGTTAACACTAAAAATGTAATAGCACTGACAACATTTGATCAAGCAGCATAAAGAGAGAGAAAAGGAGGTAAAGAATTTCATAAATTGCAGAGCTCTGGACCCAACAGGCAGCACGATGGCACAGTGATGGAGTTGCTGTCTCACAGCGCCACAGACCCAGGTTCAATCCTGACTGCAGGTACTGTCTGCATGGAGTTTGTACATTCTCCCTGTGACCGCATGGGTTTTCTTAGGGTGCTCTGGTTTCCTCCCCCATTCCACAGTTGTGCAGCTTTATAGGTTAATTGTCTTCTGTGAGATTATCCCTAGTGTTTAGGATACAAGTAGTGTACGGGTGATTGTTGGTTGGCGCGGACTCTGTGGGATGAAGGGCCTGTTTCCACTGTGGCTCTAAAACTAAATACTAAAACTAATAACTAAAACAGCGGTGGCATCTCTGGCTAATAGTTGGAGTAATTAAACTCCAAGATTAAAGGAGCACAACATCTGAGGGTTGCAGTCTTGGAGGTGATTTTCGGGTCAATATGGAGTGAGATAATGCAGAGATCTATTAAATTAGCACTGAAGAACAGCAAACCAAACCAACCAACCTTTAATATTCATTATACCAGAGTCCATCAAAGACCCTTCATCCTCAGTGACAGCCGATAGCTTCTCATGAGATGATGGTTTTGTCTCTAGTGGCATATGCCATCTCTACTTGTCAGCAGTTTTTTCCTTAGCAAACTATTCACATTGTTTTGCAACTATCTGGTTTCATTTCCTTTTTAATTTCCAGACTGTATTAGTTACACATTAGGAAAAGGGGAGATGCAACAAGACTTGTGTATCCTTGTACATCAGTCACTGAAAATAAGCATGCAGGTACAGCAGGCAGTGAAGAAACTTATGGCATGTTGGCCTTCATTGCGAGAGGATTTGAGCTTAGAAGCAGGGAGGTCCTGCTGCAGTTGTACAGGGCCCTGGTGAGACCGCACCTGGAGTATTGTGTGCAGTATTGGTCTCCTAATTTGAGGAAGAACATTCGTGCTATTGAGGGAGTGCAGCGTAGGTTCACCAGGTTAATGCCCAGGATGGCGGGACTGACATATGATGAAAGAATGGGTCGACTGGGTCTGTATTCACTGGAATTTTGAAGGAAGGGAGGGGATCTTATAGAAGCATATAACATTCTTAAAGGATTGGACAGGCTAGATGCAGGAAAAATGCTCCCAATTTTGGGGGAGTCCAGAACCAGGGGTCACAGATTAAGAATAAAGGGTAGGCCATTTAGGACTGAGATGAGGAAAAACTTTTTCACACAGATTAGTGAATCTGTGGAATTCTCTGCCACAGAAGGCAGTGGAGACCAATTTATTGGATGTTTTCAAGCGAGAGTTAGATTCAGCTCTTAGGGCTAAAGGATTCAAGGGATATGGGGAAAAGCAGGAATGGGGTAATGGTTGTGGATGATCAGCCATGATCATATTAAATGGCGGTGCTGGCTCGAAGGGCCGAATGGCCTACTCCTGCAACTATTTTCTATGTTTCTTTGTTCCTATAATCAGTTTCTAGCTTGCCCTCACATTATCCGTCTCTGTAGGAATTGGAAGTTATTCAACATTTTCATATGTCATTTTCCAGCAGATAAGAGACCTGGGCCTTTCTAGAACACAATTTCCTTATTTGTTTTCTCCCCATTATTTTTTCATAACTCATCATTGACATGTTTGTTTAACATCAGAAAAGATGATTTTTGTTTTAAACACATTTGAATGCACTGTTCAATTTACTCTAACCATTTAAGCCATCACAATCTGTCAGGTTATTTGGGGATATCACATTCAGAATGCCAATAATTGAGAATGCACAGACAGTGCATGTCCAGGAAATCAACAGCAAATTATTGACTTACATCTTAGTGGTTGTTAGAGACTGCTTTGGTTGTATTCAATTTATTTAAATTCAAAGCATCAAATGGTTAGATAGACACTTTATTGTGAAAAACGCAAATTTATAATGTTGGTTTTCACAATAGAGCGGTGAAATTGCTTCGCCTGCATGTAATCTCAAGTGCTGACTTCAGAACAGACTAAATAGCAATATGTTTATTTATTAGACTGGATTTTCTGATTAAACAGATTTAATGATATTCACCACGCTCCCTATGGAGGCTTAAATTCCCTAAAGTTGGCGATAGTTGCAACTTAAGAGTCATGGGCCTATCCCACTTAGGCAATTTTTCAGCGGTCTGCCAGTGACTATCATGTTGCCAGCAGTCGCCACAAAAAAAAACGGGAACTGGAACGACGACTGTCAGAGTGGAACACACACACACACACACACACACACACACACAAACACATTGCAAAGGCGGGGGGGGGGGGGGGGGGGGGGCAATGTAAGCGGGGGGAGCACTGTCTGAAATTCACACGGTGCAAAGCCAAGGTGATACAGACACACACTGCGATGAACAGGAAAGGTTGGCGCTGTAATTAAGATGGCTAGCACAGTGAGTCTTTAAAAAAAGGGGGGGGAGGGGGGAGAAAGGGGGCAGGGGGGGGAGGGGGGGGGAGAAGGGGGGCAGAAGGAGGGGGGGGAGAAGGGGGGGGAGGGGGGGAGAAGAGAGGGGGGGAAGAAGAAGGGGGGGGAAGAAGGGGGGGGAAGAAGGGGGAGAGAAGAACGTTTAAGAAGCCAGACAACTTTTAAGAAGCCAGAGATACACAGCTGTGAAATTTGGCAGTCATTTAAGATTACCGGTCGGTTACCCTTGGTTCTGAAACTCCTGGTTACGTTTTTTTTCCCCATTGAGCCAATGAAAATGACCGGTCAGTAAATGCGATTAACTAAAACTACCTACGACTACCTCGACTGCCTACAACTACATGGCGACCCCACTGCAACTGCACCTACGACCACAGGATTATCGATTATCTCCATGGCAACCAATTTTTGGTCGCAGAAAAATTTTCAACATGTTGAAAAATTTGCGGCAACCATACTGAGGCTGCGGCTAGTTCATAGAATGCAGGAAATCCTCCCGACCATGAAGGAGACTCACCAGAGACCACCAGCAAACATGTGCCGATCATGTGACGAGCACAGAGTCTCCTGCACTCGCCTAAAAAGTCGCCTAAGTGGGCAGGCCCATTACTGTCAGTGGTGGACTTTGGTTGTCAAAACCTTAACGACCAGGCATCTCTTTTCCATAATGACCAGAAGAGTTTATCGATATGATCATCTTAACCTCTATATTATGAACTGAGGATCTTGGCAGGTAGGAGTACATTTCTTCAAATTCAACCTTATAATGAGAGCCAGGATATTGCCATGGATGTCATGTGCCTTTTCATGCCTCTTTTGATGATTTCACCATGATAACGCCTTTTTCCACGATCGAGTACCTAAAACCGCCTTTTTTTGCCGTTTTGCTAAAAGGTCGTGCTATTTTCTCTAACCATGATTACAATGACATTTTCTATGTTACTACGTTAATATTAACGTGTTACCATAGTAAAACTTAAAAGAAAACATCCAGCACTGGGGCGAAACCGGTGCCCCCTCCGCCAGCCATTCATTCATTCATGCCGCTACCTGCTGGTTCAGTCTTCTCCAGGATCTATTTAAGAAAGAACTGCAGATGGTGGAAAAATCGAAGGTAGATAAAAAATGCTGGAGAAACTCAGCAGGTGAGGCAGCATCTATGGAGAGAAGGAATAGGGCGGGAAAAAGAAAGGAAGAGGCGGAGACAGTAGAACTAGAAGGAGAGCTGGGAAGAGGGAGGGGGAGGAGAGAGAAGACAAGGGCTATCTAAAATTAAAGAAGTCAATGTTGATACCGCTGGGGTGTAGACTACCCAAGCAAAATACCCAAGCTTGTCTCCTCTCTACATTTACTGCTGGCTCCAGTCACACATCTGAGGCTTTGAGTAATCTGTGTATGGCATTCATTGATGCTGGAATTCCACTGTGGAAATTGGAAAACAGAGGTTTTTTTAGAGAAATACACCGAAGAACATATACCAAGCAAGTCATCATTACGAAAAATAATGTTGACAGCAACTTCAACAATGTTGTGCAGAAAATTAGAGATGAAGTTGCATGCAACAAAATATGGATCTCAATAGGCGAGACAACCTGTGGGGAAATATGTTGCCAATGTTGTCATCGGTAAACTGGAGGCAGGCCAACCTTCAAAGGAGTGTTTGTTGACATCAGAAGTATTGGAGAAGTCAAACAGCTCAACTATTGCTCAGTTGTTTACATCTTCACTTGCTATACTTTGGCCAGAAGGTATAAAACATGAGAATGTTCTTCTGTTAGTGACAAAGTTTTATTCCCCAATATGTTGTATTTGACATGCTTAGCTCAGGGACTTTATAGAATTGCCAAGCACAAACGTGGCTTGTTTCCAAATGTCGATCACTTAATTTCCAATCAAGAAAATGTTCCTCAAAGCATCATCGCGTGTACAGTTGTTCAAGAAAATGGCACCCGAGAATCCGCTACCTCCTCAGAATGTTTTGACTAGGTGGGGTACATGAATCTCTGCTGTACTCTACTATGCTGCAAATTTTGAAAAAATAAAATAAATTGTCAACAGTTTTGAAGAAGAATCTGCTGCAATCAGGATCATCAGTGAAATCATGCAGAAGAAGTCCCTCCACCGCGATCTTGTGTTTATTGCTTCCAATTTTGCAAACTTTCCACTAGCTATCACTTCCCTTGAGGAAAGTGGCGAAACATTTATGAATAACTTGCAGGTTTTCTACAAAGTAACTTACGATATTCGTAAAGTTCCTGGAGATGTAGGTAAAGACATACAAAGAAAATGTGAGAGAATGATTTTAGCTAACAAAGATCTTGAAGAAATACAAAACATAACTAAAGTTCTCAAAGGTAGTTGTAATGCACAAGATATCGACATGAATATAGAGTCTGTAGCTTGTTTCGGGTATGAACCAGTGACCTCAGCTGAGGTAGACAGAAGTTTTCCACAACAGAAGTTTCTCACAACTTTTCTGTCTGTCAGACGGCATAGTTTAACACCAGATAATTTGGGGGGGGAAGCTTGTAATTATGTGCAACCAGGCAACTTTGGTAATTTAATGTTGTATGCCTTTATATTATCATTTTCAACCATATTTTGGTGGTAGAAATAAATACCTTGTTATGCCTTTTTTTTTAATCAATAAATGCCTTTTACATGCCTTTTTTGACATTTTATTATGCCTTTTTGTCTGCCTATTTCGGTGTTTTTTAGTGCCTAAACATCCTGGCTCTACATAATCTTATTTGTTTCTGCCCCTGTTTCTCCGAGACGTGAATTAGGGAAATTCTCAACGTGTAAACAGTGTGGAACTGTAGCTGTGGAGCAGAAATTAGAGCAGCATTTTAATCAGTGATCCCAAGAGCTCATCAAACAGATCTGCATCAACAAGCAAACAGCCTGCAATGTTGCAATTTTGGTCCTGGTCTCTTTACTCTGATATACACAAGGGGCACAGCATTTAATATCTCTGCATATTATTTATTTGAGTGGGGAAAGGGTACAGGTGGAAATGAGTAGAACAGAGAGAAGATTATGCAACACAATCAGTGAATTTTATGAAGATATGTGTCATGTTTCTTTTCCACTTAAAAATGAGAATAGCAGTGGATAAAAATGAACAGTGGACTGGCGTACTGGTCTCCAACCAGTTCTCCCATGAGTACCCATTTTACACTCAGTAAATATTAATTATACTAGACTCGCTGAATGTCCCTATACAGCAATCCAGCAAGCTTAACAATTGATCCAATAAAGACCAGTAGAGATCAGCTGTCATTTCATGCTTTACTGTTTTCAAATATTTAGCTTGCTGGATAGCTGGAAAGGGACATTCAGCGAGTCCAGTATAGTGAAAAGGCATTGCGTCTAACAAACTCTATGAGTAAGGATGACAGCGGATTAAACACAGGTGAGTCAATGTCTGCACATCATGTGGTTATCCCTTTCCGAGCTGCACTTCTTTGTTTATGACAACTTCCTGTCTAATAGGAAATGAAACTTAAGGCTGCTATACCAGAACTTCCAGGAGGCAGCTCTAATACATCTAAACAAAATACAGTCCAGTACACTCCCAGACCCCACGCAAATCTCACATTTAACCCCCAGAGTCCTCAGGAGACAGCAGGAGGACCATTTCAGTGATTGGGCGGATAGAAACATAGAAACATAGAAAATAGGTGCAGGAGGAGGCCATTCAGCCCTTCGAGTCAGCACCGCCATTCATTATGATCATGGCTGATCATCCCCTATCAATAACCCGTGCCTGCCTTCTCCCCATATATCCCTTGACTTCACTAGCCCCTATCTAACTCTCTCTCAAATCCATCCAGCGATTTGGCCTCCACTGCCCTCTGTGGCAGGGAATTCCATAAACTCTCTGGGTGAAACATTTTTTTTCTCACCTCAGTCTTAAATGACCTCCCCTTTAACCTAAGACTGTGGCCCCTGGATGGATGGGAGGAGGGGGAGAAAAAGAGGGGAGAGAGAGGGGGGAGAGGAGAGGGGGGTGGAGGGGGGGGGAGGAGGGGGGGGGAGAGAGGAGAAGAGAGGGGATGAGAGGAGAGGAGAGGAGGGGAGAGGAGAGGGGGGGAGAGAGAGGGTGGGAGAGGGAGAGGAGAGAGGGGGGGGGGGGGAGGAGGAATGGGAGAGGGGAGAGGAGGAGGGAGGAGGAGAGAGAGAGGGGAGAGGGGGGGGAGGGAGGAGGGAGGGGGAAAGGAGGAGGGGGAGGAGAGAGGGGGAGGGAGGGTGGAGGGAAGGGGGTAGGGGTGTGTGGAGGGGAAGGGGGGTTTAGGGGAGGGGATGGATGGGAGGAGGGGAGGAGAGGGAGAGGAGAGGGTGGGAGAGGGAGAGGAGAGGGGGGAGGGAGGAGGAGAGGGGGGGAGAGGAGGATAGAGGGGGGGGAGGAGGAGGAGACGGGGAAACGAGGAGAGGGGGAAGAGGAGGAGAGAGGGGGAGACGTGAAGAGGGGGGAGAAGGGGGGAGAGGAAGAGAGAGGGGAGAGGAGGAGGGGGGGGGGAGAGGGGGGGGGGGGAGGGGGGGAGGGCGTGGGGAGAGAGGGGAGAGGGGGGGGGAGAGGGGAGAGGGGGAGGGGGGGGGGGAGAGGAGGAGAGGGGGAGAGGTGGGGGGAGAGGAAGAAGAGGGGGGAGAGGAGAGAGGTGGAGGAGGGGGGAGGAGGAATGAGAGAGGGGGGGAGAGGAGGAGAGGGGGGGGGGGGGAGAGGAGGAGGAGGGGGAGGGAGGAGGAGGAGGAGAGGGGGGAGAGGAGGAGGGAGGGGAGAGGAGGGGGGGAGAGGAGGGGGGGGGAAGAGGAGAGGGGGGGGGGGACAGGAGAGGTGGGGGGGGGGGGGGGAGGAGGACAGGAGAGGGAGGGGGGAGAGAGAGTGCCTTTTTACTTCAACCTAAACCCAAATAACCATTTGCAGGCAGTGCTTTTTTACCTCTAACCATATTTTCATTTTCAAACCAAACCAAAGAGAAGGCAGGTACGGGATACTGAGTTGGATGATTAGCCATGATCATATTGAATGGCGGTGCAGGCTCGAAGGGCCGAATGACCTACTCCTGCACCTTATTTCTATGTCTATGTTTTTTATGTTTAAGGGTACTCACAGTGCTGTAGACATTTGTCAGTGTCATCAGAGCTCTGATTGAGGCTCTGATTGAGGCACACCACTTGCAGAGACTGATTGAGGCACACCACTTCCTGGTATTATAGTCATTCCCCCCTGCTGCCAGCGGGGGCAGCAGAGAGAATGGAGAATTTTGTAAAATCATTAATATCTCTGTCATATTTCATCGACGGGAAAAACCCTCGGCACACATACGGTGGAGGGGGGCTCTGAGCGAGGTGGCCAAAAATTACGGCCGTAGGTGGCGGTGTTCTCTCGGAAATCGCAGCACAGATCGCCAAAACCGGTCAAGAGTTTTAGTAATATAGACAAGCCTAGTTTTTTTCAATCTTTCCTCATATGACAGTCCCGCCATCCCAGGTATCAATCTCGTGAACCTATGCTGCACTGCCTCAATCACAAGGATTAGAGCTTCTAGCCTCCATCCTTGAAGATTCTGACTTCCACTGTCCGAACCTTCCCATCCTGACTTGGAAAGGTCTTTGGCCATGGCCCTTTCATTTTTTCTGGCCTGTTTGTCCTTCAGGAGGACGATGTCTCCTTCTTTAAGATTTTGCCTTGTGTCCAACCACTTGCTTCGGCTTTGCAGAGTAACAAGATACTCCTGATCCCACCTGCTCCAAAAGTTTCCGCTGGGCTCTGAACAAGTTTCCATTCTTGTTTGAGAAGAACTCCTTTCATAAAGTCACCAGGAGGAGAAAGGGGAATGTCTGTCTTCTGAGTCAAGAGTGTAGCTGGAGTCAGGATGAAAGGTGACTCTGGGTCCGAAGACATAGGGATGAGGGGTCTTGCATTAATCACGGCTGTGACCTCTGCCATAAATGTTGTTAAGACCTCATGTGTGAGGTGGGCTGCTCCATTGTGGAGGAGCATGTAGTCGACAATACGACGGGTGACACCGATCATCCGCTCCCAAGCACCACCCATGTGGGAGGAATGGGGTGGATTGAATACCATTGTACACTTCTGATCCTGGAGGTATTTCTCGACGCTGTCGGAGCTGGTGCTTGAATCACCCATCTTCAGCTCATGACTGGCACCAACAAAGTTAGTGCCGCAGTCTGATCGTATCTGCTTTGCTGGCCCGCTGATGGCAAAAAACCTCCTCAGGGCATTGATAAACCTGCTAGCACTCATGTTCTCTAACATATAAATGTGCACAGCTCTGGTACACATGCAGGAGAACAACACAGCCCATCTCTTGTTGTTGCTGTGCCCTCCTCTTGTATGGCGTGATGCCACCTCCCAAAGGCCATACACGTCGACACCCACATAAGTGAAGGGTGGTGCCACTTGTAGTCGTTCCGCTGGAAGGTCGGCCATCTGCTGGTGCTCATTCTTACCACGGAGTTTCCTGCAGATGACGCACCTGAAGAGGAAACCACTGATGCACCTCTTTGCTCCAACCAACCAGTAACCAGCCTGTCTCACAGCACCCTCGGTAAAGTGCCACCTTGATGTTTCACAACTTTATGATAATGACCCACAAGTAGGATAGCCAGATTATGTCGTCCTGGGATGATTACTGGGTTGGTTTCCTCTGATCCCAGCTTTGCCCGAGTGATGCGGCCCCCCACATGTAACAATCCACTGCCACACAATATTGGACACAGCTTGCACAAAGGGCTGTGTGAGGGGAGATCGCGTGCTGCAGTGGTGCACTACAACTCTTGCGAATAACATTGTTGTTGGACACCCTTTATGATGAGCATCTCTGCCTTCTGCAACTCTTCTAAAGTAGAGCCTGGACGACAAATGTGCCAACCATGGCAGCTGTCACCTTGGTTAGGCTTAGAGAAGGTTTGAGCAATGTGGATTAAGTGTGCCACTGTTCGGACCAGGGTGCTCCACTTGGAGAAATGCTCAATTCTTGAGAGATTCAGCACAGTAAAGACCTGTGGTGGTGTTAGTTGTAAGAGCACGGATCTCACTATCTACATCTGGCTCAATGACCTCAAAGGTCTCTTGAGGTAAGGCATTGCAGTTACGTGGTCCTGACAGCCAGGTGGTAGTGCGGAGTAGAGCTGCTGGGACAGACCGCACTCCATGGTCGGCTGGGTTGTCATCCGTGGGAACAAACCTCCATTGATGAGGTGACGAAAACTGATGGATACGTTGGACACGGTTGTTGACGTACGTGTAAAACCGCCTTGACCGGTTACAGATGTACCCCAGCAGCACTTTGCTGTCCGTGTGGTAAGTGATGTCGTCAAATGTCGAGTCCATCTCCTTCACAATCATCTCTGCGATTTCGACAGCCAGGACCTGCTGCACACAATTCCAGTCTTGGAATAGTGAGCTCTGGCTGGGTTGCCAGCTTTGTTTTCCCAAAGATGAAGCCCACCTCCGTTTTTCCATTTTCGATGGTGACCCTCAGATTGGCAACTGCGGCAATGGCCTTGACTGATGCGTCTGAGAACACACAAAGTTCCTTTTGTAGCATGCTCAACTTTGAGCATGTGGTGTAGGGGCTTGGAATCTGTAGCTTCTGTAGATCCTAGAGCAAGTCCCTCCACTTGATCCACTCCGCCTCCATGTCTTGGGGAGAGGAGAATCCCAATCATCAGCCTGCTTGGAGAGCTCCCTGAGTAACAACCTGCCTTGTCAAGGAAACCTAATGGGTCATAAAGACTGTAACCTGTTGATAAAACACCTCTGCGAGTATATGGCTTCTTCTCCACAGAGCACTGGAATGTTAACGTATCTGCAGCAATATTCCAGGACACACCAAGACTGCGCTGGAAAGGGAGGTCAAATGCGAACACGTTTAGTTCTTTGATGTCTTTCCCTTGATCTTCAGGAGGAAATGCTTCAATGACTGCAGCTCTGTTCGATACAACCTTATGCAGCCTGAGGTTGGATACTGTGAGCATCTCCTGGGCATGATTGAGGACACTGATGAACTTGCGAGTGTCATTGCCATAGGTTGTTTCTTCCTCCTTGGCAGCTCTTAGGAGACTGTATGGGCCGACAGCCGTGAGGGGCTGTTGCCAAAAACATGCACCCACATCCTGTAGTTGATGAAGGTACACAAAAATGCTGGAGAAACTCAGCAGGTGCAGCAACATCTATGGAGCGAAGGAGATATGCAACGTTTTGGGCCGAAACCCTTCTTCAGTAGTTGATGATGTAATTCTCTGGATTGTTGTTACGATACCACAGGAAGCGTAGAAAATCTCGATGATCTTCTCTCATGACGAAACAGTGGAACATGTGCTGAATGTCAGCGATGACTCCCACTGGTTCCTTCCCGAATCTCATGAGGACTCCTAGTAAACTGTTGTTGAGATCAGGCCCTTTGAGCAGCACGTCATTTAACAAAACCCCCTCAAATGGTGTGCTGGAGTCAAACACCACACAAATTTGATCTTGCTTTCTGGGATGGTAGACTCCGAATGAGGGAAGATACTGTAAATAGTCAAAGTCCACAATCTGAAGTTCAAGATCATCTTTAATCAGTACCCATATTATAACGGTACAGCAGGTCGTTGGTTGTTAGTACATTATGACCCCTTCCAAGTCTGACTAGTATAGGAAGTGGGTGTTAGTATGAATCATACAGTAGGATGGGGTTAGTGATGCTATTCTACTATGATTGGCTTTCATGCATAAACCAATCTACAGATACCAACACTCTTGATCAACTCTGCATGCTGAGCATTTTGTCCATGAACTCCAAGTAGTGTGTCTTCATCAGTGGTCATTTGTTCAAAGTCCGATGGAGAGAGGTCAGTCTGTTGTTAGCGTACTCTTGATTATTGGGCAAACGCTGCCTGGGTGACTGAAACGGCAGAAGTGCGACCCAGCTATTTGAGTTATCTTGGCAACACTGGTCATCCATAATCTGGAGAAACCTCAGGTCATCAAATGATGGTGCTAGGTTGTTATCACTAGCAGTGTGACGGAGGACTGACTGCCCCAGATTCTGTCCACATGTAGTCTCCTGTAGACGGGCCATGGACATCAACTCTGGATCATCGTCACAAAGAGGTGAGTAGGTGAACTTCTCCTTCACTATAACATGGCTTGTGCATGGTGTGAGGTAAGTAAGTTGACCATTTCCTGGAATGCAGGTCTTGTAGGTGTCCACTTGAGTAGGTCTACATGCTCCATCAAAACATACATCACCAACAACTAACCATCCCAGATCCAGCTTCTGGGAGAATGGGGCATTGTTGGGACCGTTAATTTGCTTCCTCGCTTTATGCACCTGCAGAATATCTCTTCCCAATAAGACCACTATTTTGTCCTTTGGATCCAGTGGATGAGTCTCATTGGCAATGCGTCTACGATGGCTGTGGTGACGCGCAGCATTGGGAGTGGAGATCTCGGCACGGTTGTTAAGCAATTGATTGCATTCTAGGAGTGGAGGAAGAGGGAGCAATGTCTTCTCATCCACAGACTCCACCATGTAACCGCAAGCTCTTCTACGTGCAGTCTGCTTGAGCCCAGCACATGTCCGCAGTGTATATGGATGGAGATTTCCTTTGATCTCAAAGATATTGAAGATCTCAGATTTTGCGAGAGAATGGTTGCTCTGTTCATCTAAGATGGCATACATCCTGCTAGCCTCTTGATGACGTCCTTCTGGATAGGCTGAGATGACCCCTTCACTGCACACCTCGATGCATCTGGAGGTGATCTCCTGGTTTACCGCTACCTCTTCCTTCCTACCATGCTCAGATGCAGGGGGAGATAGCTTGGACTTCCAAGGGGCTAGGCCTGGATGTAGAGCAGAGAGGTGTCTGTCACTGTTGCACTCAGTACATTTCACTTCTGCTTTACAGTTCTTGGCAAAATGACCTTTGGAGGAGCAGCAGCGGAAACAAATGAAATGTTCCTTAAGGAAGTGTTTGCGGTCTTCCAGGCTCTTTTCTCTGAAGGCTCTGAACATCTTTAATGATGAATCTTAGTATAAATGGGATACAGCTTGGATGGGTCACTGGATTTCTATGTCTCAGGAGTTGTTGGAGATGCTTGTGTCCTGTGGACGGAGATGAGAGTTTTACCATGTCTCTCTATTTTTTCTCTTTTGTCAATTGCTGGATGAGAGAAGCAGAGATTGAAGCTGGGATCCATTCTGGTTTTTGCCTCCAAGTGGATAAAGTCAACAAACACTCTAAATGGTGGGAAAAAAGATGTTGCGCTGGAGTTTATACCTAGATCCAAAGGTGGTCCACTTTTTCTGGATGTTATAAGGAAACTTCTCAGCAATCAGTGCAACTTCCCTGGAGGTGTCAAGGTAAGACAAACCAGGTAGATACCCATCCAACTTTGCCGCTTCGATTTCTGACTGAAGGTCCCTCAGCTCACGTAGCTTGTATGGCTCCTTGATGGTGATCCTGGGAAAGTTCTCAAGCTTGGCAAAGAGGGCATGCTAAATAGACTCAGATGAACCATAGGTTTCTTCGCCTCTGCCAAACCATCATCAAACCTGCTGATGGATGTCTGATGTTGCCAGCCTTAATTCTTGTTGCCTGCTCCGAGGATTCTTTCCCAAGCCATATTATCAAACGATATAGCTCTTCTCCGGGTGAATGGTCCAGGCCTGCTATGGCACTTTGGAAGGAGAATTTCCAAGCCCAGTAATTCTCAGGCTTGTCATTAAAGGCAGCAAAACTCGTTGTAACAAGGTATCTGGTGAGGTCTATGGTGGTGGTATTGATATCGTTGTTGGCTCAAGGAGAGTTGATAAAGCCACTGGGCAGAAAGGTTGAAGTTTGCTTTCTATCCTCCAATTTAGGCTCCATATTTCCTTGGACATTACTGCGATTGTGACTCCTATGAAATGAACTGACCAGATTAGACTTGGTCTGATGGGCGGGCGGCAATGAACCAAATTGTATGCTTTCACTCTCAATATCATAATCGGTGACATATTGGCTTGACTTTAGAAACATAGAAACATAGAAATTAGGTGCAGGAGTAGGCCATTCGGCCCTTCGAGCCTGCACCGCCATTCAATATGATCATGGCTGATCATCCAACTCAGTATCCCGTACCTGCCTTCTCTCCATACCCCCTGATCCCTAGCCACAAGGGCCACATCTAACTCCCTCTTAAATATAGCCAATGAACTGGCCTCAACTACCCTCTATGGCAGAGAGTTCCAGAGATTCACCACTCTCTGCGTGAAAAAAGTTCTTCTCATCTGGGTTTTAAAGGATTTCCCCCTTATCCTTAAGCTGTGACCCCTTGTCCTGGACTTCCCTAACATCGGGAACAATCTTCCTGCATCTAGCCTGTCCAACCACTTAAGAATTTTGTAAGTTTCTATAAGATCCCCTCTCAATCTCCTAAATTCTAGAGAGTATAAACCAAGTCTATCCAGTCTTTCTTCATAAGACAGTCCTGACATCCCAGGAATCAGTCTGGTGAACCTTCTCTGCACTCCCTCTATGGCAATAATGTCCTTCCTCAGATTTGGAGCCCAAAACTGTACGCAATACTCCAGGTGTGGTCTCACCAAGACCCTGTACAACTGCAGTAGAACCTCTCTGCTCCTATACTCAAATCCTTTTGCAATGAAAGCTAACATACCATTCGCTTTCTTTACTGCCTGCTGCACCTGCATGCCTACCTTCAATGACTGGTGTACCATGACACCCAGGTCTCGCTGCATCTCCCCCTTTCCCAATCGGCCACCATTTAGATAATAGTCTGCTTTCCTGTTTTTGCCACCAAAATGGATAACCTCACATTTATCCACATTATACTGCATCTGCCAAACATTTGCCCACTCACCCAGCCTATCCAAGTCACCCTGCAGTCTCCTAGCATCCTCCTCACAGCTAACACTGCCCCCCAGCTTAGTGTCATCCGCAAACTTGGAGATATTGCCTTCAATTCCCTCATCCTGATCATTAATATATATTGTAAATAGCTGGGGTCCCAGTACTGAGCCTTGGGGTACCCCACTAGTCACTGCCTGCCATTGTGAAAAGGACCCGTTCACTCCTACTCTTTGCTTCCTGTTTGCCGGCCAGTTCTCTATCCACATCAATACTGAACCCCCAATGCCTTGTGCTTTAAGTTTGTATACTAATCTCTTATGTGGGACCTTGTCGAAAGCCTTCTGGAAGTCCAGATACACCACATCCACTGGTTCTCCCCTATCCACGCTACTAGTTACATCCTCGACTTTATGCTGGCTTGCGCTATGATGCAGTCCAGAGTATGCTTGTGTTAGTTTTGAGAGTGAACAGGGCTTGGTGATCTATTACGTGACTCTTGTTCTGCTAATAAACCTGCTTCGATGGTGTTGGCTTCTGCAATGGCTACTTTCATCTCTTTCTCTTGCTGCAAGGCATCTAAGGTCGCCTGAAGCCGAGCAGCCTCGACCTTCATCTCTATCTCTCTCTCTGAGCGAATGGTGCCCTGGTTTCGGCTGCATTTGCTTTAGCCCAAGCTCTAAGGACGGCCATGCTGGAACTGGAACTGGCTGAAGAGTGGTAAGAACAAACACTGAGCGATTTGACTTCATTCTGTGAAGCATTGTCTTGGTTGCCTGTTGCCATGGCGTTGAGCTGTGGATGGACAATGTGACGATGGGAACCACCTTGTAGCACAGCTTGTTGTGTTGCTGCCGAGTCCAGTAATTCTCAACAATAATTTTACACTAGCTAATAGATGTGTATTCAACAGAAAAAAAAATACGGTCAACTTCATATGACATTTCCTTTTTACCATCACAGACTCATGCACTGTTTTTGTGCTGCTACCAAAAGAAACAAGACAGAACTAAACTTTGGGGAATTGCAATTAAAAGAAGATCTGGAAGGAATATAGTTTATTTCACATCATCTCAAAGCACTTTACCGCCAGTGAGTTTTTTATAGTCACTGATGTGTATAGGAAATATTTTGGGTTGGAAGCGTTGATTGAGAGTATGTGTTAACTGGAGCATCAAGAATAATTGCGGTGCTCTTCTTTGAAATAATCCAGTTGTTTCTTTTATATCTTCCTGAGAGAAACCGTCACATTTAGTGCCTCTTCCTAAAGTCCAGAAGCGCATCACATCAGATTTTAATTGAGCAACCACTTAACCTGAAATTATGTCTCCTCACTCAAAACTCCCAATAGTAAAAACATTAACATCTACCCCATTTTGTCTCTTTAGGACATTAATTGAACTACCAAACTACAATGAATACAGGCCCTAATTGTTTAGCCTATCTTGATAAAACATCATCTCCTTAGCTCTCCATGTTTAATTATTTTTCATGCATAGAGATACACAGTCTTTAGACTTTACTTTACTTTAGCGATGCAGTATGGAAATGGGCCCTTCGGCCCACCGAGTCTACGCTGACCAGCGATCACCCCATACACTAGCACAATCCCAGACACTAGGGACAATTTACAATTAACTTGTAAACTCGTAATTGTATAACTTGTAAGTAAATTACAATTACAGCAGCCAATTAACTTATAAACCTGTACGTCTTTGGAATGTGGGGGAAACCAGAGAAAACCCACGCGGTCACAGGCAGAAAGTACAAACTCAGCACCCATAGTTAAGGTAAAACCCAGGTCACTGGCTCTGTAAGGCAGCAACTCTCCTGCTGCGCCATTGTGCCACCCATGCAGTCATAAAGTCTGGAAACTGGTCTTTCAGCCAACCATATCTATACCGACCAGAGTGCCCATCCATATTGATGCAATTTTTCAGCACTTGGTGCATAGTCGTCTCATCTCAGAGATTCACATGTTTGTTTGGACAATTCTTAAATTTCTCTGGGTGAAAAAATTCCTCCTTAGATCACCTTTAAATTTCTAAGTCTTAAAGTAAAGGATTAGAGATTTAAGATAGCCCTGTAGTTTTATCTACCGCTGAATTTTAAACATTCTCTTTAAGTCAAAGACATCAAGTGATGAAGGTGATGGTGGAGAAAGCACTCCTTGGTTAAGTGTAGCATGCTTTGCGGAGCTTGGAAGGTATTGACCAGCCCATTGTGAGCCCTTTATCTCACAACACTGAGCACTCAGATCTCACAACATTGGCAACAAACTGGCGTGATGTGCTGCCAATTCTCCTAAAGCTTTTCTACCGGAGACATAATACGATGAGTTGTGGTTCAAATTGATGCATGTCTTTCATTGGGAGAAAATTAGGCAAATTACTTTGAGTTCTGTTTCAATGTAGTCAGCCCAATTCCCTGATTGGTTTGAATTCACACTGAAGTAATTGACCACATGATCTGTTCCTAGCAAGATCAAATTTAGTGTGGTTAGTGTCGATTATAGAATCAACTGTAGAAAGCGTACTATCAGGGTGCATCACAGCTTGGTTTGGCAACAATTCTGCCCAAGACCACAAGAAATTGCAGAGAATCGAGGATGTAGCCTACTTCATCACACAAAAACCAACCTCCCCTCGAACAACTTCATCAATGTTCACATTGCCTCAAGAAAGCAGCCAACAGAATATAGAACCATTCTCACCCTGGTCATTCCCTCTTCTCCCCTCTTTCATCAGGGAGAAGATATGAAAGCTTGAAAGCAATATATTACCAGATTCAGAAACTTCTTCCCTGCTTTCATCACACTATTGAAATCAGCTAGGGTGTAGTCGTGATCTTCCAATCTACTTTATCGTGGATCATGCACTTATTTCTGGAACTAACCTGAGGAATGGCAACATGAAATGCTAAAACCTTACCATTATACCTTGTAATGGTCATAATATTTAAAGCAACTTTTAATCACACCTTTCCATACGCATAATAAATGCCCACCTAAGCATACATTATGCTCTGAGAGTGGTAAAGTCACCAATCTTGCAATGGTGATTTGTCATTTCCTCTGTACAATTGATTTGCATGTAAGCAAAGCGACCAGGCACACATTGAAAAACAGGTGTGAACGGAGAGATCAAATTCTGCATCCAAGTTGATTAAAGAGAACATCAATTACCTGCCAGTTTGCGCGGGAGCCAACATCATTGATTTCAGGGTTGTAGAGGGCTAAATAGAGGTCTGAGAGACTTTTGGTGGACCTAGAATTGAGGGTGACCTTTTCTTTGAAATATGTGATCCTTGGTAGTGGTCTTACTACATTGTGGCCAAAGGAAGAGAGAAAGGGGCCAGAGGTTTATAGAGGAGACTGAAGGAGCAACAAGAGGAGCTCACCTTCAAGAAAAATCAAAGAGCAAAACTTATTTCTCCTTCTCCCCAATGTGCAATGTATCTGGGGTGGGGGGTCTAGGATTTTGTCCATTGGTGTAGACAGAAATCTGTCAGCTTTAACAGACAGCAACCTAACCACATACTCGACCTTGAACAAATCTGTCATTTCCCATGCCATTCAAAATATGCTAACCAGTCTTATCCCAACATCCAACATATCTATGCCACCTACATTTAAGTCAAAGTCAATATGTACAAGAGTAAGTAAAGGATTGAGTATTGTGCCCCATGAACCACAAATAGAAACAACCTTTCAGTAACAAAACACCTATCAACCATTACCTTTTGTTTTCTGCCACTTTGGATCCAACTCTGTGGTTCTCAAGGGCTCCATCGGTTGTTATTTGATCAGCCCTGTCCAAAACCTTGTTACATTCCATATAAGTGATGTCAATTGAACTGTCAACATTCTTTTTTTACTTCCTCAAAATAATTCAAGTACATTGGTCAAGCATAAGCAGTTCATAACAATACTTCAATCTTGATTAATCTCTGCCTTTATATAAAAAAAAGGCTTTATGCTGTCTCTCACGTTTGATTCCAATAATTTGCCCAACCCAAAGTTAACCAACTTTTAATTACTCGGTAAATTCCCTCCGCCTTCTTGAACATTAGTGATGGCAGTTCTCCAATCCTCTGGCACATCATTCTTGATTGCTCCTTTTTTGTTCTTTAACTCAACTGTAAGATTTCATTTGATAGCCCTAACTTTAACCTTCCAATCAATCCAGGAGCCACAGCTGATATCGGTCAATTTCTCCTGATTTGGTGAAGGCTACTGCACTTTGGCCATCATTGTACCTTTGGAAGGGATGTCATCTCCTTCTCTTTGCCTGCAAAGCAGCAGGCAGATTGCAGGTTTCCCAATGGATGCAACGGGCTCTCAATGCCCCATTTCTCAATCAGTAGATTTCTTTCAGCAATCCCCACACATTAACATTATCCTACATATACGAGGGACAATTTACACTGGTATACAAACCCAAGCCAATTAACCTCCAAACCTGTACATCTTTGGAGCAAACCGAAGATCTTGGAGAAAATCCACATGGTCACAGGAAGAATGTACAAACTCCATACAGACAGCACCCGCAGTGAGGATCGAATCCGCGTCTCTGGCGCTGCAAGCATTGTAAAGCAGCAACTCTTCCGCTGCACCACTGTGCCGCCCATACTCTTTGAATGTCCCAACTTTGTGTGGCCAACATTTAAAAACTCTCATGCTTATTGCTAGGCGCCCAGAGGTTGAAGTGGCACAACCATTCTGAGACATTACATCAGACTAATTACATTTCCGCTATTATATTAGTTGGAATCCTAACTCTGGGCAACAAACATTCTATCCTTTCCTTATTCCACTTTAGCTTCCTAGCCATACTTGTGAGAATAATGATATCCACATCCCTGGTGCAATGACTACCTCTATGGCACTTTGGAAGTGAGGATTGCAAAGACTACAGACCTTACAGACTGAACTTTTTTACTAGTTGCAAACCAGGTAAGCAGTGGATGGATTCAATGCTTGCCTCTGCTTTAGGATCGATGGCATGATATGGATGGATAAAAATAGAGGGCATACATTTAGAGGGGATCTAAGGGGGAAGCAGATTCATTGGCAACATTTCAGATATGTGTTAGATGAGCAGTTGAATATCTGATGGTTGGGTCACTCCAGCCTCCTGGATGCTTGGCAATGACCTTGAGAGACGTTGTGCTGTGAGCCAAGTGCTGAAAGGTGGAAATAATAATGGGTGCGTACCCACTGGTCAGCATGTTCATAGTGAGCTGCAAGGTTAGTTTCTATGCTGCATGACTCTATGACTTCATGAATTAGTGCAACTTAGTGTCAGTGGTTGCACTGAAACCCAGAAATTACGATCAAATTGATAACACCCATATGGTATAAGGAAAATAAGTGGAAGAAACATAATGTTCTTTTATCGGTGCCTACAATCAGTTTCTGCAAAATAAAATGGAAATTTTTCAGTGAGTCTATTGCAATATCTCTGTATGATATCCCTGTCATTGTTGAGTAGCTGACAGAGTAAATGAGCTGTCAGATCTACTGCTAAATGAGTGCGTGTGGTAGAGCAGCTGGTGATTGCTGAAATGTTTTGCCTCTTCCACTAAGCTGCTTCAGAGGAATGTGGTCTGTTGGAGGGAATTGTGTTTTTAACCTGTACCCTGAATCTGGACTTCACATGGGGCCCAGTTGCCCTATTAATTACGGCTCAGATACAGACAGAAAAAATATCTCATAGAGCAAAAATGAGTTTCTCAAACAAGTTGGTTTATGCAAAGCCTTAATAGTGTGCACTGCAAAAGACTCTGAGAGAACCCAAAGTGTTTCAAAGATTCGCAGCACCCACAGCATGTTTATATTCCAAGACAGAATGGTTACATGTGGATATTACACCTTTGAAACAATTCACCATTGATCAATGTCTCTGCAGCTTTTCATCTTTGTTTTTCCCTGAGGTTATCTTTAACCTGGTTTCTGTTACTTGTGCATTTTACACCTTTGAAACAATTCACCATTGATCAACGTTTAACTTCTTGTTTCCTGTTACAAGAAACCAATCCTTCAAATTATCTTACAACTAGGTGCAATAAAGGACACCTCTATTTCCGGTATCTGTGGATTTTACACTACACTTTCCCAATCTTCAGGTCATCCTTTCTGGATCACCTTGATGTCACTTCATCCTTGGGTTTGGTAATTACCTATGGATAGAAAAGGTTTTGTGGGATATGGGCCGAATGTGGGCAAATGGGACTTGCTCAGGGCATCCTGGTTGACATATATGAGTTGGGCTGAAAGCCCTGTTTCCATGCTGCACGACTCTATGATTAGAAATATGAAGCTGCACATTCTGAATGTCTCAATGAATTCCCACAATTGTGACACAGTGTGTTCGTTCCTGGGTTTGTGCTGCCATAATGTCGACATTGTGCTCTAAGATGAGTTTGGCACTGGATGCATTCTGTGCACATCTTCCCTGTAGGACATGTAGGCATGACTTGAATTAGCATAGATGAGTTTCGGTAGGTGTATGAGACCCTGAAATTACGTATAAAATGCTTTAAAGAGTAAAACACTGCACCTTAAATTCTCATCTGGGCAGAAAGTAGATATATACAGGTAAAATGCATGTGGATAATAGCAATGGAACAAAGAGATCCATGTAAGATTTCATGTGTGATTACATTTCCAGTTCTATACATTTGTTGGTGTACTTGGTATAAGAAGATGCATCCAATTTGTTTTAATTTGCTTTATTCACGCGTCAGCATTTTAATATTTAAAAATGAGCAAAATATATATTCCCCAATTTAATAAAGCAATTAATGTTGCCTTGAAGTTACCATTAGCAATATATTTAGTGAATGATTAACACATTCATATATATATATATATATATATATTCCCCCATCTGCTAGCATAACTGAGGCATTCATCTGTGTATTTGAAGAAGTTTAGTGTCACAATATTACCCGTTGTAATTTCCAGGCTAATAGAATTATTCGGAACCAATAAACATGGTTCCATTTTTAGATATACTGTAACTGTCATATTTTAATTATATTTGTTTGAATACGTTTGCTCTAAGATTATTTTTAATCATGTAAAATTTTTCTTAATAAAATTAATTCCTATTCATTGATCTCTGATTAATCAATGGGCACCTGTAAATAGAAGTAAAAATACACCTTTTCATGTCTTTTGTTGATGACAATTAAGTAACATTATTACATTCACTTCAAGGAGGAATATGCTTGTTTTGAGGTAACACCAACTCAGCACTAATCTGGCTCCCACACTAACCCACAGGCTGTGTATCTTTCATTTTTGCACAGTTGCAATTACACTCTCGTATTAATATGCTCTGTGATATTTATGTAAATCAATGCTTAAGGAGGATCCGCAATATCCTCAGGAAACATTTAACTTCTCATTTCATTGGTTCTACAGGAACATTGAGGTCAACATTTTGACCAAACAGCATGGCATTGAAATTCATGAGATGGTGAAAGCCCTCAGTGAGCAACTAAACCTCTACTTCACTTTCCCAGTATAAACATCTTGTGTGAACACCTGAACTCTTGTCCTGTGACTTCTACTTAGTGATCTCCCTGGAGAATGTGCAGCTTTATTTAATGAATCCATATTACCTAGATGGAAATGGGACTTTATACAACTAAAGTTCCCTATGAAGACTTCAGGCTCGGTGTTTCGCATATCTCTTTACTTTTCACTCTGCCTCCTAAGAAATCTTTCACTGCATTTTGCAACATCCATTAAGAACTGAGGGTGGACTGGAAATATGTAAGTATGTGTGCGAAAGTGTAGCTGTACAGAGTACCCATATTTATTTGTTCTTGTTGCATTTCCATCATACTTACTTACTTACTTACTTACTGCCTATTATGCCTCCTGGCATGTAGGGCAGCAATGAAGGTCCTCCACTCCTGTCTGTGCTAGGCTAGCTTCTAGACACTACCCCAGGTCAGGTCCATTGTTTTCATTTCCCCTTCTACAGTTCGACAGCAGGTGGTTTTGGGTCTCCTTCTTTTTCCTTCTGTTGCTGTTTCTGTAACATATTTGTTTTATGAAACAGGGTTGTTAGCCCTGTGCTCAACCTCCAACCTGGAGGACCAGTGGGTCGCTCTTTGCCTCGCCTCTACCCTTCGACCTGTCCAGCATGGGAGACCCTAACAGGAGACAAACCTCCCGCGGGCATACCTCTAGGGGTCACTGAGACACACAAGCTCCCCACCATGACAAGGTTGCAATCCAACGGGGAGCATTTCCATCATGCTTCCCCGTTAATGGTGTATATGTAAATTACGCATACAAGTACAATGCTGGCAAGGACTTGGTGGGCCAAAGAGCCTGTCTTTTGTGCTGTACGATGGTGAATCTATGATTCTATAAAACTGGTATTGCACTAGTTTGCCAATTACTGCGAGTTAGTCATGTCTTATTAAATATTGTGTGACTGTGAAACTGCCTCAGTGTTAATTATCATCAGGACCAAATCCGAAAGTAGACAAGATCACTAAAGTGGAAACTGTTTTATGATATGCTACACTAAGTGGGACCCGTTGGATCCCTGTCACATGGAAGGCCTGGTCCCACAACGCAATCCATTCCCCAACGCAATATTCCACCACTCACCCATAGCCCCAAACTGTGCAGGCGTGGTTCATTTCCCCTCATTTCCCAGCACTCCCTCCCCCTCCTCTTCATCCTCCCTCTTCTTTCCTCTCTCCTCCTCCCCTCCCCAAACCCTCCCTCACTTCTTCCTCCCTCTCCTTTCCCTACCCTCAGTCACTCCCTCCTTCTGTCCATAACTCCTCTCCGCTCCCTACCCCCTCCTATCCCTCTATCCCCCACCTCCCCATTCCTCACCTCCCACTCTCACCCCCCCCGACTATCACTCCTGACTTCCCCCACTGCCCTCCTCCCCTTCTATTTCCCACTACCCCCTCTCCTCTCCCTCTATTCTCCCTCCTCCCACACTCTCCCTCCTCACCTCCCCCACATTCCGCCCTCTCCCTCCCTACTCCCTCCTCTGAATTCCCCCATTGTCCCTCCTCACCTCCCCAGGATCTCGAGTTGATGCTCCTCTTCCCCATTGCATGCCCGGAGGACCAGCAGCCGTCGGCATCAGAGCCAGGATCAGTGCCAAGGCCTTGGATCCTCAGCACGGCCTCAGCACACTGCGCAGGCCCGGAGCAGCAGCGGCAGCCATCAGCCTCAGAGCCAGTCTCAGCGCTCAGGCCCCGGACTGTCAGCGTGGACTCTCCCTGCCCCAGAAATTAAAATGGAATTAATCTTACCTGTATCGCCATTGTGAAAAAAAGATTGCGGTCTGAATTCTGGAAAGGCCTCAACTGCGCATGCGCATGCGCAGCTGTGGACCCGTTGGGTGCCCTTTGCGATGCCAGTAAAGATGCGCACAGGAACTCTCCCCAACTGCGCATGCACGGGTGGTGGCGCTGTTTTAAGTTAATTTTTTAAAAAACATTAATAACTTTTAAAATATATGTTTCATTTACAGCACAGGAGAATGGTGAGTAAGGTGGGCCATAAATCGTAGCGCTATTGTGTACCGGTTTTGCGTAAATAGAGAAACAACGCAAACCTGCAAACAAGATGAGATTTTAATTATATACTAGACTAAGTGGGACCCGTAAGGTCCCATGTTCACACAGGAGGGCTGGTCCACCAACACAATATTCCACCTCCACCAATTCCAATATTGGTGGCCAGTGGGGGCTTTCTGGAGTGCTAGTATGGGTGTTTTGGCCGAAGGGACTGGTTTCCAGAGGGCTAATATGGACATTGTGGGCCAAATGTATTCTTGGGGTGGCAGTTCAGTCACTTAAGCTTGATGTGCTGGCAGCTCACTCACGGCTGGTGGGCTGGAAGGTGACACGGTTATTCCTTGAAATTCCATTTCAAGCAGGGTGCAAGGCCACCAAATTCCAATGCAGTTTAGTACCATTTCAAGAAGTGTGCAAGGCCACCAAATTCAAATGCAGTTTCATACCATTTTTTGCAGGGTGCAAGGCCACCATATTCAAATGCAGTTTTATACCATTTCATGCAGGGTGCAAGGTCACCACATTCAAATGCAATTTCATACCATTTCCGGTTTTTAAAGTCCCTCCAGAAGGGGTGTGGCCTTCAGGAGAGAGAATCTCAACGTTTTTTAACACTAATAACGCTTTTATTTTTCATCGATGGAAAAAATCCTCTTGCCCTGCACAGGTGGACTCTGAGTAAGATAGCCAAAAATCACAGCCGTAAGTGGCAGCATTGTTTCTAAAATCAATATACAGAACAACAGGAAGTAGTCAAGATCAGACTTTTAGTAATATAGATACTAGACCAAGTGGGACTCGTTGGGCTCCATCCCCCAATACAATAATCCACCACTCACCAGTTCCCCCAACATAACCTATTTACACCACTCATCTGTTCCCCCTACTGAATAATCCACCACTCACCTATAGCCCTCAAAGGAGGTCTGGTCCCCCAGTGCAACCCATTCCCCAATGTAAGATTCCACCACTCACCCTTTGGGTCCCTGTCACACGGGATGTCTGGTCCCCAATGCAACCCATTCCCCAACATAAGATTCTACCACTCACCCGTTCCCCCAACCCAACCCGTGTCCCCAATGCAATATTCCACCACTCACCCATAGCCCCCAACTGTGCAGGTCATTTAAAACTTTTTTTTTTAAATGCAATTGCATTAAGATTTAATGTGATGTGGGTGCCACCAACAAGGCCATCTTTTGTTATCCAAATCTAACCATTAAACTTTGCTGTGCTGGGTTAGGCTGGCAGATTCTTTCCCTGAAGGACATTTGCGGTTCTGTGATAGAATCATTGTAGTCAGTAGGGCATTGTGACATCATAACTGCCTAACTGCCAGTGCAGATTTGAAGAAATCCAACTGTGAAATGTCACTTTAAAACTTTTAAATCTCCCCCACTATGTCCCTCTCCTTACAACAATGTAAAAACACACTCATAGCTTGTGTATTGGCAGCAGATGTGATGTTATTTTCGGTTTTTGGAACGTTCACTGCAGCATGTGCCTGAGATCCCATTGTGGTGTCATTTTCGGTTTTTGCAATCTTCACAGCAGCTTGTGTAAATGAGATCCCATTGTGATTGGATGACCGTAACATGCCATTGTGACATCATCACTGGAAGAGTCTTCCTCTCAAAATCAGTTATTATTCTCAAAGTTGGCTTTTTTTAAACTTTAAATATCAATAACGTGAAATATAACATCAAATCTGAAGGAAACTTGTAAGAAAGATGACAGGAAAAAACTGAGTAGGTTCTGCAAAAGAAATGTTCTATTCTGTACCATTTTGGCGTAGTTACTTGAGATCGCACGCTTGCTCGCACGCAGACAGACAGGCAAACGTCCAAACAAGACAAAACATTTAGTATAATATAGATAGATATAGATAGATTGATGCTGTCAATCTTCAGGTGGGCAGGGAATGGGCTCCCAGATCTAAGAATAGTGATCTTAATATCTGTAAATGAAAATGAATCCAAAAGATCAGACTGAGCAGCAATGGAAGGAGCTGGCAAGAGAGATATGCATTATATATGTATTATACATCATTATATATATGCCTGCATTATATCTACTGTAAGTGTTCATGTTGCCGTTAAGAACTCACTGTGCCCCACTTAATAACAATTCTTACATTTTTTTATCAGGCACCACTGGTAGTTGGGAGTTGACTGTCCTCATTAAAGGACATTTTTCGCTACCTCTGTAATTCCATGGCAAGTTCAAGGACATAAGTGGCCTCAGCTATTTTCCTTGCACATGAAACAAATGACAAGTGAGAGAATTCAAATGAAACTATTTCATTCACTGGACCTAACATTCCATGGAACATACTGTACACAAGAGCTGCAATTGTACAGCTAACAATGTGAAACACCAAATGCTCTTCACCATATTTGAATCTCACATAGCCATTGTGATACTGAGCTTGAGTTTGGGTTTAGTTTATTGTCACGTGTACCAAGCTACAGTGAAAAGCTTTTGTTGTGTGCTAACCAGTCAGTGGAAAGACAATACATGATTACAATCAAGCCATCTACCGTATACAGATACATTATAAAAGGAATAATGTGAACAATGTTTATTGCAAAATAAAGCCAGTCTGATCAAAGATAATCCAAGGGTCTCTAATGAGATAGATAGTAGTTCAAGACTGCTCTCTAGTTGGTGGTAGGATGGTTCAGTTGCCTGATAACAGCTGGGAAGAAACTGTCCCTGAACGTGGAAGCATGTGTTTTTGCACTTCTATACCTCTTGCCTGATGGGAGAGGGGAAAAAAGGGAGTAGCCAGGGTGCGACTTGTCCTTGATTATGCTGCTGGCCAGGTAGCGTAATTTGTAAATGGAGCCAATGGAAGGAAGGGTCGTTTGTGTGATGGTCTGGCTGCTTCGACAATTCTCTGCAATTTCTTGCGGTCTTGGATGGAGCTGTTCCCAAATCAGGCTGTGATGCATCCTGATAAAATGCATCTGTAGAGTTCAGGTATTGTAACCTCATCACTCTCCACTAGACTCCTGGTGGAACTGGGTTCCTACTATACCCAAACTCTGCAGCACAGTCATGAGCTCAATAAGAAGGGTGGAATCAAAAATGAAGTGTTGGACCCTTGTACCCTTAGATCCAGCTTTAAATGTTGGAGACAAGACAAGATATAATGGGTACTGCAGGCAGACTGGGAACAAAGGAGAACGGACATCTCCCTGGAATACAGCATGAGATTTCCTATTTAATTTCATAAGAACATAAGAAATAGATGCAGTGTTTGGCTGCAGATATGGTTGATTTGATTTGGTTTCAATTCCAATTTCATGCCTGTTCCCCATTATTCTATAGTCCAAACAGCTGAACCATCTATCCAAGTATCAACCCATTGCTTTCTTTCTTTATTTGTACATTTACAGGATGTAGGCAGTGTTGGTAGGTCTGATATTTATTGTCCATCGGATATTGTTGTCGGATCTTATTTACCTGAGATCTATTGCATTTCAGAAGGAAATTGAAAGTTTTTTTGGTTTTTTTAAGTTTTTTTATTTTATTAGAAGTTAGTACAATACAAAACAATGCAGTGGGACCTAATTTTAGGTGCCAACTATGTCATAACGTAATTATACATTCTATGTACAACCTCTAGTTTTATGTTTTTGAATAGGAAATAAGAAAGACAAGAAGAAGAAAATGGAGAGGAGAAAAAGAGGAAAAAAACAGATAGTAGAAAATAGAAAAACGTGAAGTGTGAATATAAGAAAAGAAAAAGTGGAAAGTAGAAATAGGAGAAAAAGACCCTTAAAAGAGAAATTTTCAAATCTTCATTTGGAGATGTAAATCTATCCACGACCTGACCTGAAGTCAGTAATCTTTACGGTACCGCTGCATCACATCATTCCAAAAAGTCGATAAAAGGGGACCAACTCCTAAAGAATTGGTCATATTTATCTATTAGTCGGAGTCTCATTTCTTCAAGGTGTGCTATGTCCATCATATTCCTAATCCACATTTTAACAGTTGGTATAGCTGTATTTTTCCAAAATTTAAGTATCAATTTCTTTCCAATTATTAACCCATAATTAAAAAAATCTTTTTGGTCTTTATTTAAATTGATATCTTCTATTATTATTCCAAATATAATTCATTCCGTATTAGGTTCTATTCTTGACTTGAAAAGCTTTGTAAATATATCAAATATATTGCTCCAAAATTTATTTAACTTTGTACATCCTACAAATGAATGTGTTATATTAGCATTTTGAAAGACTTTTATCACATCTGGGAGAGACATTTGGGTAAAATTTATTCAACCTCGTTTTTTGAATAATATAGTCTATGTAATAGTTTGAATTGATTTAAATTATGTCTTGCATTAATGGAACAATTATGTGTGTTCATCAGATACTTTTCCCATCTATCCTTCGGGATCTTTATCAATAATTCATGTTCCCAATCTTCTCTTAGTTCCTCTGTTGAGGGTAATTCTCTATTTAATATCTATCTATATATATATATAAGTCAAATCAGTCCGCCTGCAGTACGGATCCCTTCCTGTCTTTCGATTCGTTGACGGCTGTTCCTTCCTCAGCTTCCAACACACTTCGAACCAATGTTGCAAGACAGGAACACTGAACTTTTCACTGCTGCAGCAGGCAGGGATTTTTTTTAAAGAGGCAGGGCAGTGCTGGAATCTTACTTTTGAGAACGGCTTCAGTTCCATTGGAGGAGACGGGTGCATGGTGGAATATTGGGTTGGGGGATCACACCATTGGGGGAGTCTAGTATTATTATAAAAGTATGATATTAATTTTTGTGAATCAGCCTTAATATTCATTGCTTCTTCTAAAGAATCTAAAAATATAGTTTGAAATCTATGTGTATATTTCTTTATAAAGTCACATATCTGTATATATTTGAAAGTTAACCATTTCAGAAGGAAATTGAAAGTTAACCATTTTAATGAGTCTGGAGTAAGGACCAGTGAATAAAAATGGCAGATTTTCTCCATCTGAAAGGCATTAATAACCATATAACAATTACAGCACAGAAACAGGCCATCTCGGCCCTACAAGTCCATGCCGAACAAATATTTTTTCCCCTTAGTCCCACCTGCCTGCACTCATACCATAACCCTCCATTCCCTTCTCATCCATATGCCTATCCAATTTATTTTTAAATGATACCAATTAACCTGCCTCCACCACTTCCACTGGGAGCTCATTCCACACCGCCACCACTCTCTGCGTAAAGAAGTTCCCCCTCATATTACCCCTAAACTTCTGTCCCTTAATTCTGAAGTCATGTCCTCTTGTTTGAATCTTCCCTATTCTCAAAGGGAAAAGCTTGTCCACATCAACTCTGTCTATCCCTCTCATCATTTTAAAGACCTCTATCAGGTCCCCCCCTTAACCTTCTGCGCTCCAGAGAATAAAGACCTAACTTATTCAACCTATCTCTGTAACTTAGTTGTTAAAACCCAGGCAACATTCTAGTAAATCTCCTCTGTACTCTCTCTATTTTGTTGACATCCTTCCTATAATTGGGCGACCAAAATTGTACACCATACTCCAGATTTGGTCTCACCCATGCCTTGTACAATTTTAACATTACATCCCAGCTTCTATACTCAATGCTCTGATTTATAAAGGCTAGCATACCAAAAGCTTTCTTTACCACCCTATCTATATGAGATTCCACCTTCAAGGAACTATGCACGGTTATACCCAGATCCCTCTGTTCAACTGTATTCTTCAATTCCCTACCATTTACCATGTACATCCTATTTTGATTTGTCCTGCCAAGGTGTAGCACCTCACATTTATCAGCATTAAACTCCATCTGCCATCTTTCAGCCCATTTTTCCAAATGGCCTAAATCACTCTGTAGACTTTGGAAATCCTCTTCATTATCCACAACACCCCCTATCTTGGTATCATCTGCATACTTACTAATCCAATTTATCACACCTTCATCCAGATCATTGATGTACATGACAAACAACAAAGGACCCAACACAGATCCCTGAGGCACCCCACTAGTCACCTACCTCCAACCCGATAAACAGCCATCCACCATTACCCTCTGGCTTCTCCCATTCAGCCACTCTTGAATCTATCTTGCTACTCCCGCATTTATACCCAACAGATGAACCTCCTTAACCAACCTTCCATGAGGAACCTGGTCAACGGCCTTACGACAGGCCATATATATAACATCCACGGCATAACCCTCATCAATTTCCCGAGTAACCTCTTCTAAAAATTCAAGAAGATTAATCAAACATGACCTTCCAGGCACAAATCCATGTTGACTGTTCCTAATCAGACCCTGTTTATCTAGATGCTTATATATATTATCTCTAAGTATCTTTTCCATTAATTTGCCCACCACTGAAGTCAAACTAACAGGTCTATAATTGTTAGGTTTACTCTTAGAACCCTTTTTAAACAATGGAACAACATGCGCAGTACACCAATCCTCAGGGACTATTCCCGTTTCTAATGACATTTGAAATATTTCTGTCATAGCCCCAGCTATTTCTACACTAACTTCCCTCAATGTCCTAGGGAATATCCTGTCAGGACCTGGAGACTTATCCACTTTTATATTTTTCAAAAGTGTCAGTACTTCTTTTACTTCTTAACAATTAGCTGTCAGTTTTGTAGTTAGCCAGTGTTGATATTAATTTTAGCTGAATTTGAACTTTCTTCTTGAAATTGGTTGGACAATTGACAACCACTTTCTTATCTGGCTCGCGATCATACCTTTACACTGTAATTGGATGTTCAATGAACAAAAGCCCTTGTAATTCATGTACAGCCACACGTTAGGAGATCAGGTGAGTTTATTTCTCATTCTAGGGACAGAGCAGCCCAGGCATGAGTCTCGCAGCAGATCGCCGTCATCATTGGCTTCAGAAACTTTATTTTCTGAAGACCACATGATCAGTTTAATTTGGCATCATGTTCAGCATAAACATTGTGGGCCAAAGAGCTCATTCCTGTTCTGCACTTTTTTGTACTGTTCTATATACTATGATCTCTGGAAGAACATGCATGCTTCACACAGACAGCACCAGAAGTCAGAACTGAACTTGGGTTGGTCAAGTTACACACATAGCCAGTTGACCACATGAGTGAAAGTAGCTTAAAATTCTTATCCGTACAATCATATTATTACTTTGCTTTTTAGTCCATTTGTACTGATTGCAGTACAATCCTTATCGGTATGCCAGGCCAGCCTGTACTGACTTATCACCAGATCACCAGATAGTTATTCCAGTGTTATCACCAGATGGTTATTCTGTGCTTGTTTCTTATGCATCTTACACCACTCTCATTGTGAAATGTAAAGTCAATAAAAAATGGGTCTTGCAGTGATGACAAGGCAGAGAGACATCTACCTTATGAAACTCCCTGTAACAGAAGCAAATATAGACAATGATACACTTTTTTGTATTCAGAACTGTATTAATTGGAGAGTTCTTTGCACCAGAAAAGCTGTTTTTTGACTCTTTACCATCAGTCAGCTCCCAACAAAGAGCGAAGGAGAAATTACTTGCATGCTGAATGTCGTAATTGGGAGTCGAAGGGATGGAAGCGTTGTCAGAGATATTTATGAAATTTGTCAGTCCAAAGGAAAAAAATCCTGTCAGCAAGCTCTCAGTGATTAAAGATGATTTGAACACCATGGGACAGAAAATACAACAGAAAATGCAAAATATAGAGCTTGAAAATTCCCCGATTGTTTCTTTCAACCAGCGTGGAGGGGAATGAATTTAAAATGCAGAAGTAGAAAATAGTCAATACATCTCCTTTCAATAGCTGCCTTATTTATATTATTAGCAGTTAGATTTTAAATTGTGCACCAATAATTTCAACATCTATTTGATTATTATTAGTAAACTGTTAAAATAGTGTGTGCAGCAAAATGAATAGGAAATTAGCTCAAAAACAGAAGGCAGAGATTTGGGGTTAACAATTCAGTTTGTGACTACAATGTGGTAAATTGTTAATGACTTACGTTGGGCATGCAACGCAAAAGATTGCAAATAGAATACAAAAGGAAATGGATAACCTGGGTGGGCTAGCGAAGGATTAATACACAGAAGAGTGAAGTGATACATTGGTATAGAAAGAATGAGAGTTAACGGGGCAGGTTCTTCTCCCTAACATTATGTCTTACTAGACTAAGTGGGACCGTTACGTCCCATGTTCACACCGGAGGGCTGGTCCCCTGAAGCAATATTCCACCTCTCCACCAATTCCAATATTGGTGGCCAGTGGGGGGGCTTTCTGGAGCGCTAGCATGGGTTCTTGGGGTGGCAGCTCAGTCTCTCAAGCCTGATCTGCTGGCAGCTCACTCATGGCTGGTGGGCTGGTAGTGGACTCATGGCTATTCCTTGAAATTCCATTTCAAGCAGGGTGCAAGGCCGCCAAATTCAAGTGCAGTTTCCAACCACTTCAAGCTGGATCCAAGGCCACCAAATTCAGTGCAGTTTCATACCACTTCAATCGGGGTGCAAGGCCACCAAATTCAAGTGCAGTTTCATTCCATTTCAAGCAGGGTGCAAGGCCACCAAATTCAAATGCAGCTTCATACCATTTCATACAGGGTGAAACCACCATAAAAGCACACAAAACACCAAACTCAAAACACCAAAACACCAGTTCAGTAGACATTCAGTGTGTTCAGCTGATTCACAGCTCAGACAGAGTCATGACCTCTCCTCCCCCGTCATGCAGAGACTGAGCCACACCCACACTTCCGGGTTTTTAAACCCCTCCCCCCGGAAAAGTTGTGGCCTTCATGGCGTGATTGACAGGAGAGAGATTCTCAAATATTTTTAAACACTAATAACACTTTTATTTTTCATTGATGGGAAGAATTCTCTGCACCTGCTGAGCAGAGGGGGATTGAGTAAGATGGCCAAAAATCACAGCCATAAGTGGTAGCGTTTTATCTAAAATCAATATACAGTGCAACCAGGAAGTAAGTGTATTTGCAGTAGTGCCTTTTAACTTCAAGCCAAAGCATGCAAACCACCATTTGCAGTAAGTAGTGCCTTTCAACTTCAAGCCAAAGCACCCAAGCTGCCATTTGCAGTAAGAAGTGCCTTTCAACTTCAAAGCACCTAAGCCACCATTTGCAGTAAGTAGTGTCTTTCAACTTCAAGCCAAAGCACCCATGCCACCATTTGCAGTAAGCAGTGCCTTTCAACCTCAAGCCAAAGCACCCAAGCCACCATTTGCAGTAAGTGGTGCCTTTCAACTTCAAAGCACCCAAGCCGCCATTTGCAGTAAGTAGTGCCTTTCAACTTCAAGCCAAAGCACCCAAGCCACCATTTGCAGTAAGTAGTGCCTTTCAAATACAAGCCAAAGCACCCAAGCCACCATTTGCAGTAAGTAGTGCCTTTCAACGTCTAGGCAACGCTCCCTATCCACCATTTGCAGTAATTAGTGCATTTCAACTTCAAGCCAAAGCACCCAAGCCACCATTTGCAGTAAGTAGTGCCTTTCAACTTCAAGCCAAAGCACCCAAGCCACCATTTGCAGTAAGTAGTGCCTTTCAACTTCAAGCCAAAGCACCCAAGCCACCATTTGTAGTAAGTAGTGCCTTTCAACTTCAAGCCACACCCAAGCCACACCCAAGCCATCATTTGCAGTAAGTAGTGCCTTTCAACTTCAAGCCAAAGCAACCAAGCCACCATTTGCAGTAAGTAGTGCCTTTCGTCTTCAAGCCTAAACACCCAAACCACCATTTGCAGTAAGTAGTGCCTTTCAACTTCAAACCAAAGCATTTGCAATAAGTAGTGCCTTTCAACTTCAAACCAAGCCACCATTTGCAGTAAGTAGTGCCTTTTTACTTCAAGCCAAAGCACCCAAACAACCATTTGCAGGCAGTGCCTTTTTACTTCAAACAAACCATATTTTCATTTTCAAACCACATTAAGGGGACACAGTTGAGTAGACATGTGTTCAGTGTTATTCAGAGCTCAGAGAGACGTGACCCTTTGGCTTCATCCATCTTGCAGAGACTGAGTGAGGCACACCACTTCCTGGTTTTATAGTCCCTCCCCCTCCCTCCAGCAGGGGCAGCAGAGAGAATGGTGATTTTTTTTAAAAACATTAATATCTCTCTGATTTGTCATCGATGGGAAAAATCCTGGGGGGCTCTGAGCGAGGTGGCCAAAAATGACGGCCGTAGGTGGCGGCGTTCTCTCGGAAATCGCAGCACAGTTGGCCAAAAGCGGTCAAGATCAGACTTTTAGTAATATAGATACTGTCACCTACCTGAATATGCCACAAATGCCCCACTTCCAGCACATGTAGGGACCTATAATGGCAATGGCATTTTCCGACTTGGTATCCTCTGTGGTATTAGTGGGCTCCTCACTGTGTACAGCACAGCATATGCTCTTCCATAGACTTCTCAGTATTCAGGCTGGGAAGCTATCTGACTACGCCTGTGCCACATTAAATGGCAAAACACAGTAGTCTCCAGACCATAAATGGGAAAGATTGCATGTTGAATGAAGGGTAAGTAGTTAATTAGAACATTGGAGCTAACAAATGAATAATAAAGTTTTAATGAATGAATACACTTTGTGTTATATGTCAAGTGTTTTAACATTGGTTTTTGACAGGTGTGAGTGTTGAAGATATTCACTGATATCTAAGAGCTCCATCTAGAGTTGGTGAGTCTAAGGAAGGTGCCTTGTAGGCTGCTAGATCTATTTTGTGAGTACAGCTGACTTGTGCTGCACTCCGTTATGCTTTAGTGCTATGAGCCAAACTCATGAGGGTGGGTAAGACAGATGGAACAAACAGCTTGGCCTTGGGTGGGCATCGATCTGCTTCAAAATAAACTAATTCTATGCAGCAGCATAGAGATCTGGGTGTAAACGGGTATGAATCTTTGAGAATGGAATTGCGTGTTGTAAGAATTATTAATAAAACATCTTGGAATCCTGTTTTCCATAAACAGGCTGGAGCACAATGCAGGAAGGTTATGATGAGGAGGAAGGAACTGCAGATGATGGTTTAAACTGAAACGTCGCCCATTCCTTCTCTCCAGAGATGTTGCCTGTCCCACTGAGTTCCTCCAGCATTTTGTGTCTATCTAAGGTTATGTTGAACTTGATTCATTAGAACATTGGTTCAGTTGTAACTGGTGGATTGCTTCGCATTGTGGTCATCTGAGATTTATTTGAATGATTCCCGGGATGAGGAATACCAACCATTAGGTTGGACATCATTCTCCTGCGAACAGAAGATGTTTAGAAGATATTTAATTGAGGCACACAAGATTCTAAATGAATTAGATGGAGCATCATGATGTATGTTACTCCATTGGGAGGTGATGGAAAGAACAAGGTTCACAGATTTAACATGTTTGGCAAAAATACGGGATGTGTGGAAAATCCTTATTTTTATGTAGTGAATATTTATTATCTGGATCTTACTTAGTGGAAGGGAAATAGGAGTAGAATTTATCAGGCATTTCAGTAGTAGACAGCATAGGAACTCGTGGGAGAACTGCAGGGGTATTGTAAATGATGAATTTACTCTGTTTGGAACCAGAAAAGGTTTGATGCATCTAATGTGCTCCTTTGATGGCGAGGCAATCTAATGATTCTATTAAGAATGTATGTATTGCCCATTTTTGAGAAAAGATGGATAAAAGGATTATCAAGAGTTCATCAAGTATTCTTATATAGGCTCATCGCTACTATTCTCAGACCTGAAAACAACTGGTGAAAATACAAATCAACTGTCTTTTTCAGCAAAATTAGTTGCATTTGATGTATCTGATGAACTGCAGTTAAGATCAGATATGAATAGCACTGCAAAAATGCAGTCACTCAGTGTAGCCACAGTCAATAAAAGTGGATGATAAATTATTTGCTCAATTTGTTTTATTTGTGAACAGCAGAAAATCCAACAGAAAAAGATTGAAAATGTCAGACACATCTAGCTTTATTTCTTCATCGGAAAATTCCCAAGAAACACAACCAAAAATACTTTAGTTCCTGCTAGATAGTGACAGAAATACACCACAAGGAGTTATAAATTATTCCTTTTCTTTACATTAGCTGAAAATCAACACTTGACAATGAAATATTACATGTGAAAACTTGAGAAAGATGGTACTGCACTTGTGTTAAATACTAATTACAATTCTCTACCAAGCTTCAGCTACACATCTGACAATTCATATGAAATTTAATGCTTAAATCCCCATACTGCATCCCTTAATAGTAAGGACTCGTATGTACAACAGTTAATCACTTTATCCTTTCCCAAGCCATTGTTATTGAACGCAGAAACTGCAGAACACCCAAGCGCCTGCAGGTGAAGGAGAAATGTGTTATCAACTGCTCTTCAACCAAAAGCTCTGTTACATAAGTTTATCTTATCTGTTTTCTAGAAAAGTGCAGCCATGAAAGTGAAACATCGTATGATTAATAGTGTACACGTCAGCTAAACGTGCAAAATTTCATGCACTTAAACTGTTCATGCGGGAAATGCTCTATTCCAAAGAATGATTAAGTGCGCACTGCCTAGGTCTGCAGGAGAAGAGACTCACTGGACATTTGGTTGAGATTATCCTTGAAATTCAATCAAACAATAAGAAGTCATAGACAAAGTGTTACTTCTAGTTACCTATTTAAAAATGAGTTAATAATATGAACTGCAGCAACACCAAACATGCCTTTGTACAAAATAACTTCAGAATCAATTACAAATCAACAAAGACAAGGGACAAAAGAAACAACTACCGTATGTTCCAAATTCTGCTTCTTTTTGGAACTGCAACAACGGTCCCATTATTAGCAACCTTAACACCCTTTACTTGGTTATATGTTTTAGAAAAACATCACCACAGGTGAAGCTGCTCAGTGACTATCACTGGTTGAGGATTTTGAATCATGTTCCACTGGTTTCTCAGCAGATGCAGCAGGCAGCCATGGAGAAACTGATCGGGAGGCGGTTTGTTTAGCCAGACTGTAATGGCTGATGACTGTGTAGAACCGCCCTCGGGAAGTAGAGTCTTGTGCTGAGTAGTAGGCTTCAAGAGATGCTGGTATACAGCGCTTATGCTGCCGGGAGAAAAAATATATAATTAGCATTTCTTGCTTGGTTTTACATATTATTTACAAGAAATATATGTATATTTTATCTGAAAAATCATTATGTAACTAATTAGGCTTGAGGTAACATACTTGTATGGCTATGTAACCTTTAATCTAGCTGAAACATTTCCTAGTGAAGTGCCAGAATCATGGAGAAAATCATACTTGTGATACCCTTTGTTACTTATTTGATTGATTGATTGAGGTAGCCATATATTCATTGTAACAAGATAACGTAGAAGGAGAACATAATTCTTCAACCTGTTAGTCAGAGATTCTCATCTGCACAAGTACTTATTTTTACATTGTAGGTATTGGCTATTAAAAATATGAATGAATTGTAGTTCACTTGTAGTCAAAAAGATTACGGAAAATCATGGGCTATGTGGATTAAGCAGAAAAGTGGAGTTAAATCCAACAGCACCAGAGAACTGGGTTCTATCCTGACATCATGTGCTGTCTGTGCAGAGTTTGTATGTTCTCCATGTGGGTTTACTCCAGGTGTTTTCGTTTCCTCCCACATCCCAAAGACGTGTGGGTTTGTAGGTTAATTGGCCTCTGTAAATTGTCCCTAGTGCGTAAGGAGTGGATGAGAAGGTGAGATAACATAGAACTATTGTGAGCCAAAGGGCCTGTTTCTATGTTGTATCTTTAAACCAAATACAGTTTTATCTTATTAAATGGCAGGCTTGAGAACAGGCTTGAGAACTGAATAACCTACTCCTTATTTTTAACTCTTATTTTCTTATGTCCAAACATTGCTATTTGCTGACCAGCAGCATAGATTTACCTTGAACATGGTTTAGTTCAGAGATTAGTTTAGAGATGCAGTATGGAAACGGGCCCTTAGCCCACCATGTCCGCACCAACCAGCAATCCCCACACTTCAGCACTATCCTTTACACTAGGGACAATTTACAATGTTTTACCAAAGCCAATTAACCAGCAATCCTGTACGTCTTTGGAATCTGGGAGGAAACCAGAGCACCCAGAGAAAACCCACACGGTCACAGGGAGAACGTACAAACTCTGTACAGACAGTACCTACAACCTGAATTCCTTGCGCTGTAAGGCAGCAACACTACTGCTGCGCCACTGTGCCGCCCACAATTATCCTTTATTTGTGAATATTCTCTACTGCCCAAAATATAACCTCAAGTAAAACCCTGTTTAGATATGACCTTGCAAAGGTTCCTTTCTTAAAGTTGACGTAGCTCTGGTGGGCAATACGGAGCAAGTGAAAGGTCATAACATGGTCCTGCGAGCGAGTTAGGCAGGTTGCAGTTTAAATCTCTCAGCCAGTTCATGTCAGCCAGGACAAAAAAAGAGATGCTATAGTTATCCTCAGGCAGCTTTAGTTGTGATGGTAAGATCAACATGAAATCTTATATCTCTCGTTTCACTTTCCCCTGACTCTAGTCTGAAGAAGGGTCTCGACCTGAAACGTCACCCATTCCTTCTCTCCAGAGATGCTGCCAGCCCGTTGAGTAACTCCAGCATTCTGTGTCTAAAATGAAATCTTACTCTTACTTGCTGGCCCACATTCTTTGTTGACATGTCCATATGGTCCCCAAGTGGAAAAAAGCAACAAATGTAATTATCCCATAACTTCCACATCTGAATTATCTACTAACATTTTTTGCCAAGATACAAGTACACAAAAGTATCAGATAATGTTTGATGCCTGTGGAACCTACCTCACAGGAAGGAACCAATGATCACAGGACAGAAAGTAGATTAAAAATGGAGGATAAAGGTCTTGTTTGACCAGCACTGAACTGAAGATATGAACATGTCCGCACCAACAGCATGAACTAAACCTACATCTGAGATAGGGTATTTAAATCATTTGTCTAAATTGCATGTGTCCAAGCAAGTAAAAGATAAATAGTTTCAGTCAAACCAGAATCTGCAAGTCTATTCCAGTCAACAGAACCTGTGCCGGGTGTTATATTGGAAAGCCAAAAACCTATGCTGCAAAAATAATTATCTATATCGTGTATTATATAAATTCAATTCCAACAATCATTGGCAGATATGATTATAGTTTCCTAATCATCTTTGAAACTTACATTCAGCAGGTGAGTGGCACCGGTAATGCCACATGCATTGCACATCCTAAATTATCTTCAAAGGTGCAGTAATCTTTTCTTTAATGGACAGCAATGGTATCAGAATGGTGTCAGATCATAGAGACTCATGGGTAGTGTCAGTGGGTTCACTGAAGCATGTTGGTCAACCTATTGGGATTTTACAACATTCTTTTTCACAGATATCTTTTTGGTACTTGCCTGAAAATTAGCAGATTTATTTAATCTAGTTTTATAGTTCACCATGGTGAGATTTGAACATATTTATCATAGTACTGCACCAAAAAGACATTTACAGCCCTGTGCTCTCAATGGATGCAACACAATTTTTTCATCAGATGTTTTTTTTTTAAGGGCAGCACGGTGGGGCGGTGGTAGAGTTGCTGGCTTACAGCGCTTGCAGCGCCAGAGACCCGGGTTCGATCCCGACTATAGGTGCTGTCTGTGCAGAATTTGTACATTCTCCCCATGACCTGGGCAGGTTTTCTCCGAGTTCTTCGGTTTCCTCCCACACTCCAAAGCTGTACAGGTTTGTAGGTTAATTGGCTTGTTATAAATGTAAATTGTCCCTAATGTGTGCAGGATAGTGTTAATGTGCGGAGATCGCTGGTCGGTGCGGACACGATGGGCTCGATGTTTCCACGTTGTATCTCTAAACTAAACTAAACTAATAATTCGGCACTCAAAAGTTATTGCAACTTGCTGCTGATCAAAGAACAAAACTTAAGAATGTGTAGTCAGTTAATTCCACAAAGGAATAGAACATTTGTGCAGCTTTGTTTACTCATTGTGCCTTGCATAAATACAACTGTGCACATTTCCTAAAGCACACCCTATAATTTTTTTATTATTCCATTTAATTCCTAGTGGCTATTGATTGTGACATCATCAGTTCACTCAGCTAAATAACACGACAGAAACTGCAACCTAGTTTAATTTGAATTGACATAATTCAATGATGTAAAATCACCACGAATTAAATGTGATTACACATATGGGAAATGTAGCATATAATTGCTGAGAATCAGCAAGAGGTAAACTACTGAATTAAAAATCATTTTAGTTTATAATCAGACAGTTAGGAAGCTGCCATCCTTGTTCAATTATACAATACCTGAACAACCTAAATTATATTAACAAATCAGAATATGTCAATATCATTTACATTTACATCTGAAAAAGGGTCTCAACCCGAAACGTCATCTATTCCTTTTTTCCGGAGAACCTGTCTGACTCGCTGAGTTACTCCAGCTTTTGTGTCCTACCTTCGGTTTAAACCAGCATCTGCAGTTCCTTCCTACTCATTTACATTTATGTTTTGTTTCAAATAATTTAATTTACAAAATTATAATTAAACTGTTTTGTGTCCAATATTCGTTTATTAGGGATCATGAATTTAATGCAGTCATTACATCACAGCTCTTAATCTTTGATCTGTCATTTTCACACCTTACCCTTCTAGTCTCCCTCTGCCTTGACTCTCAGTCTGAAGAAGGGTCTCAACCCGAAACATCACCCATTCCTTCTCTCCAAAAATACTGGCTGTCCCGCTGAGTTACTCCAGCGTTTGTGTCTATCTTTGATATATATGTTCTTTCTCAAATTTTTCACAATAAATATTGTGGAACTATAGGTTTTCTCTCCTTCAGGGTGGACCGGACAGGAATAAAGACAGGTTCTGCGCATGTGAGTGTTAAGAAGTTGGAAAACAAGTTTCCTGAATTTCTTGCAGGATTATCTCAGCGCTTCGCATATGATATTTGGGCATTCCTTTTCAATTGCAGAAAATCCTGATTAATGGTGTCTGAAAGTCATTCAACTGGATTCCTTCCAGTAATCTAGCTTTGTGGGGTCCTCTCCTTCATCCACCTCTCTCACCTTTTACCCTATCCACAATTCCCATCAATACTGTTCTTTTTTTCCCATTCTCCATTTCTTTTTTTCACACTACCTTCTATTCTAAGGAAGAAAACATAATTAAAGCACCAAAAGTAAATGTACCAAGGGAGGGGAGCTTCAATATCTATCTCCGTGAATGAATTGACAGCACCACCACTGACCAAGATGCCCGAGTTCTGCAGAATGCTTTTGCCAGACTCGGTCTGTGACATACGTGAGTTAATAAGCATGAGAGATAAATGTCCTCCTCCTCATTCTTCCCATTGCACCTCTCCATTTGCAAAAATGGTAGAAACTGATCATTGCACAATCGTCAGAGAGAAAATCTCATCTTCACACTGAGGACACTAGTACTATTGCAGTACCATACAAAATGATGCAAAGGAGATGCATGCAGAACTTAGCTGGCAGCTCAGAACTAGGTATCCATTTGTGCTGTGCAGCTGCAGAGTACCATAATCTGGATGTTCATCGTACACATATCCCTCAATCACCATTCCAGTCAGAGCAGGGGATCACCCTGGAAAGAGGAGGTTTGTGCCAGGATCAGTACCAGGCATTCCTAAAAATGAGGCAACCTGATAAAACTGGACACAGAATTACAGTAGCGCTGAACAGCAATTGCAGCACTCAACAGACTGAGCAAACAAAGGATCAGATTAAAAATCTGCATTCCTGACACATTCTGTCGTCAGCTTGAAGTTTGTACATTCCCCCCCGTGTCCGCATGTGTTTTCACCGAGATCTTCGGTTTCCTCCCACACTCAAAAGACGTACAGATTTGTAGGATAGTTGGCTTGGTATAAGTGTAAAACAATTGCCTCTAGTGTGTGTAGGGTAGTGTTAATGTGTGGGGATTGCTGGTCTGTGCAGTCCCGGTAGGCCGAAGGGCCTGTTTCCGCGGTGTATCTAAAACTAAAGCTAAAAACTAAAGCTGTGGTGGACAATTAACAAACTGATGGGAGGTGGAGAGATATGAGAGAAACAAAGAGCGTTCACACCCTCAGTGATGGTGAGGTTGATGCAAAAGGCTGAAGTAACTACAGCCAAGTTCTGCCAGAAATGCCAAGTGGATGATCCATCACTGCTTCCTCCTCACATCCCTATATCAGTTCAGTCTTCACCCAATTTGAACCACTTCTCATGATACCAAGAAACAATTGGGAGCACTGGACGTTCCTGAGGTTGTGGGTCGAAATACCATTCTGCCTACAGTTCTGAAGACCTGTACTCTTGAACTTGCTGTAGCACCAACCAATAAATTGCAATGCTAGCATTCATCTGCAGAGTAATAGATATCATCAATCGTGTTATCAAACATTACCTAGTCCCCATTAATCTATTGATGCTCAGATTTGTCAGCACTATTTGGCTTCAGATCATCACTATCTTGGTCTAAACATGAACCAAGGAGCTGAGTATCAGAATAGAGGTGAAAGTGACTGCCCTTGACATTAAGGCAGAGTGTTGCATCAAGGAGCCTGGTAAAGCTGAAGTCAATAGTTATCAATTTGGAAGCGGACCGATGTCATCATATCTCTCTCACTCATAGGAAAATAGTTGTGGCTGCTAGAAATCAATCATCCAAGCCCAGGACATCACTGTCCCCTGTTTCAATAATAACCCACAATAAGGTAAGAAGTGGGTGCCTTCACCAATGTACAATGTTCAACTGCCCAACAAGTGATACAATCTACACCCACATGCATTGTGAACTAGATAACGTTCCACTTAATTTGATAAGTTGTACTCAAGATTAATTCCACTGAAGTGCCAGACAAATCTAAATACTTAACTTTGAGACAATATATTACTACTATCACTGAGTCCCACACCATCACATCCTGGGGCTTTCAATGATTAGGAACTCAATGGGTCTAATGGCATATTGTGGTTACAACAAGAAGTTAAAGGCAAGGTATCCTGTAACAAGTGACTCACATTTTCACACCCAGAAGTAATTCCAACATTTAAAAGGCCAAATTCAGGGAAGTGATGGAGTATTCTCCAGCTGTGTGTTTGAATGTTGCTCCAACTAAAGAAATTCAGCACCATCCAAAACAGTGTGTGGTATCAAGGAGCCTGGTAAAGCTGGTCAATGGGCATCAATGAGGAAGTAGCCCACTTGATTGGCACATCAACCACCATCCTCTCTAACTGCAAGGTGCACCACCTACAAAGTGTATTCCAGTTATTTGCCCTGACTATGCTGGCCATGCCTTCCAAACATGCAGACCTTGTTATGAAGAAAAAGAACAGGAGCTGCAGGATAATTCCACTTCCTCTTCAAGTTTCTCTTCAAGTTGCACATGTATTGGAAATACATGGACATTCCTTCACTATAACCATTCTGGAACTCCTTCCACGACAACATTGTGAAGTTACTTTCACCAGAAAATGAGTCACAGTCTTTCACCAAGTGTAATTAGGAATGGTTGATGAATACTGGCTTTGCCAGCAACACCACCGTCCAATAAATGTATACAAAAGTACAAGGCTGCTGTCAACATCATTGGTGAAATGCACAATGATGATTAACGGGCCAACGATGGTCAGAAAGAGAGATGTCTCAGGCGGCAGGGGGGGGGGGCGAGTTAGTGAAGGGTACTAGGTAGCTTGCTGGCCTTTGAGAAACATCCTGGCTCACAAGCAATTTGCAAAGGAGCTTGCTTCATGTTTTCTGTCCTCCCTTTCTTTCATCTCCCAGCTTTCCCCAAGACCAGGAAACAAAACTGCACATGGTACAAATCAAATTATTTGTTAAAATGAAAGCATTTTAATTACAACATTTGGGCAAACTTTGCATCTAACCCTTGACGTGTTTCAACTGGAAATTATTGTGGTAGAACTTTCAATTGCATGTTACATTTTCAATACAAACCCTATGTAAGTATTGCCATGTTGGGAGTGTGCTGGTTGCTGTTTTGAGCAATTCACATTTGAATTAGTGATATAACATCATTGTTGCCATTTATGGGAGTTAAGACTCAGCCCACGACATTTCATTAGTTTACTTTAGTTCATTCACAAAATTATTTGATTTTAGCCAAAACAGCAATGATATTGTTCAGGACTTCTTTTATATAAAACTTCTTTGTGGTAAGCAAATAAAAATATTGAGCAGACAACAAGTGGAAACCCAAATTTTCATTCCATATGTTTATCCTGATGTTCATAGAGTAAGATGAATATTGTCAAGGTTTCAGTGGAAAGAACAATGCCAGTTTTGTCCTTGTCTTGTCAAACTGTATCAGCTCCACGTTTGGCTATTCCTACACCTGGCAGACATCTTCAATCCACCTTTTCTAAATCAAAGCTCATCCAAAACATTGCTGCCTCTATTCTAACTTGAACCGTCATTTTAGTACTTGCTGATTCAACTGACTCACAGTTAAGCAATCACAGATTTTAAAACTCTTATTTCAAATCCCTCAAAGCCACATCCCTCTTTATTTTGTAATTTGCTGCAGCCCCAGAACCCTCCACTACCCCAACATCTGTGTACTTTACTAACAGTCTCTTTAAGAAAAATAGATAAGATTTTAATGTTACATCACATGACAAATGGGTGATCCGGAAAATCAGGAAGTGGCGGCGCTGCCCAAGCAGCTGCGGCTCGCCTGCAGACCGTCTGTCGTTCCTTTATTTTGTTTTGTTTTTGTCTTGTTAGATGTATGTTTTAGTCTATTTTTAATTGTGTATATGTGCGGGTTGAGGGAATTTTTTTTAAATCTCTTCCTTCAACAGGGATGCGACCTTTTCCTTGCCGTACCTTCGGCTCCGTCTGCGCTGAGGCCTAATATCGTGGAGCTGGCGGCCTCAAACTGGAATCGACCTTGGGGACTCCGGTGGCAGAGCCTATGGACTTACCATCATGGTGCTGGCTGACCAGAGGCTGTGGTGGCGCTGTGGCTGCGACCCGACCGGAGCTTCGGAGGCTTTGGCCGCGAGTCCTATGGACGGTAACATTGGGAGCTCGCAGGTCCCTGGTTGGTGACCGATTTTCGGGAACTCCCGCAACAGCAACTTCATCCGCCCCGAATCGCGGAGTTTGGATCGGCCCATTTACGGAGCTTAAAATCCGCCGCAGGATTTACCTTCAACCGGCGGGGGCTTCAACATCGACAGCCTCAATCGCCTTGACACAGCAGGAGAACAAGCAAGGAAGAGATAAGACTTTTTGCCTTCCATCACAATGAGGAGGTGCCTGGAGATTCATTGTGATGGATGTTTCTGTTAAGTTGCGATCATTGTGTGTTTTGTTGCTTTTTTCTGTCATGACTGCATGGTATGAAATCTCGTTCAAACTTGTTTGAATGACAATAAAGGAAATTCAATTCAACCTAGAATGAGAGAAGGGTTTTAAAAACCCCAGTTAGATTGGCAACAAATGCCCAGAATCATGTTTCATTTCAGGGACTTAACTTTTTGCTTAATCAAACAAAAATGTTTTGTAGATAGTCACAATATGCTGGAGTAACTCAGTGGGACAGGTAGCATCTCTAGAGTAAAAGGAATGGGTGACGTTATAGGTCGAGACCCTTCTTCAGACTGATGTCAGGGGAGTGAGCGGTACAGAGATAAAATGTAGTCGGAGACATTAAGACTGGTCAGAGAACTGGGAAGGGGGAGAGGATGGAGAGAGAGGGAAAGCAAGGGCTACTTGAAGTTAGAGAAGTCAATGTTCATACTGCTGGGGTGTAAGCTACCCAAACAAAATATACGGTGCTGTTCCTCCAATTTACACTGGGCACTCACTCTGAGGAGGCCCTGGACAGAAAGGTCAGTGTGGGAATGGGAGGGGAAGTTAAAGTGCTTATCCTGAAAGCGAAACGACTGCCTAACCTGCGCTTGGTTCGCCGATATACAGGAGGCTGACTGAGTGGAGGTGTGAGCGGAGATTAAAAATGTTTTGTTCAGCTTACTCTGGAAATTAGTTGGGGAGAATCAAGTCTTGCAGAGTAATAATGAAATTTGTAAGGGTAAGCTGCAAGAATCTACTTTAACCACATAGGTTAGGCCTTGGTCATCAATGATGTGTCTTGGCTCCCTGCATTTTATTTCCCCCCCCCCCCCCCCCCCCCCCCCCCCGCATTATGATTGTAGTTTGTGTTATGATTTGGCTTGCTTAATATAAGTATATTCTTCAGAAATTGGTGTTAATCGTATCTTCACAGGTACAGAGCAATATGTCGCCAAACTATAAGCTAACTACGGTGTTAATAGCTATTTCATAAATAAATCGTGGTGTGATTCTATTGTTGGATGTTAGTGTGAAAATATTTTCCATTTTCCATTACATCTTTGAAAAATTACCTCGTCAGGTGTGGACATGCTTACTGTAACTGAAGACCTCGGATTTTGTGACTTTGGCACTGACAAGTAACAGACAAAGTCTGGAAATTCTCATGTTGGAACAGACCTAACATGTCAAATGTACTGAAGCTGGCTGGAACTTTTGGCAGCTCTACTGCAGCAGCACTGCTCCATAGCTTCAATGGAGTTTCAAACTTAGTTTTAAAAAAATTCCCACAAATCCCAAACACATGGCAGAATTAGAAAGCATCAAGTGTTCTTTAAGCTGAGAGGAGAAGGATTAACTTGAGGGGCAACTTTTCGCACACAGGCATACATCGCATACATACATGGGATGAGCTGCCAGAAAAAGTGGTTGAGGCAAGTATCATAGCAACAATTAAAAGACAATTGGACAGGTACATGGAAAGGAAATGTTTAGAGGGATATGGATAAAACACTGGTAAATGAAACCAGCTTATATGTGCATCTTGGTCAGCATGAGAATTAGGCTTCTGTGCTCTTCCATCACCTATTTTCAAAGCTTCATCCTACAATCTGCATTGCGCATGGGAAGTATTGCACTTCAAGAGTGAAGATCGATAGGAAGCACAATTAAAATGCCTTGGTCAAGGGTACTAACAGCAGTACTCCACAGCAGTACTCCATAGATGCCCATTATTCACTTTGAAGTAAAGGTTCACAGATTACTACATCAACAGTGATTCCAATGATTAAAAGAACCATTACATTTCTCAAAGTTACAAGATTCCAATGACTGCAAGGGTTAATGATATATGTGCAATCAGGCACCCCTTAATGTAAATATCTAATTTATATAAATGACAAAAATCTTTCCATTGGCTAATTATGCAACTAGGTAAAGACAGATGGAATGGATATCTTGTCTTACAGTCTCCTTCTCAGCCAGCTTACTCAAAGCCATTGCCACAATGTTCACAAAAAACATGCTGCTACATTGCATTACTTTCTTCTCAGCATTCCTCATTCCCTGCAATCTCATTTCAACCTTTCAAGAAAAATACATATTTTCCCATCCGTTGCAGTACTTTACTTCCTCTGACACATGAACAGGCTGGAAATAAAAGGATATGGATGGCATGCAGGTAGGTGAGATTAGATTAGACTGGCATCATGGTCAGGACAGGCATGGTGGGCAGAAGGGCCTGTTCCTGTGCTGTACTTTTGTATGTTCTACATTCCTCTCAATCTAACACCTGCATACACTGGACAGTTTTTAAACAATGATATCTGCCTTTGTCCATTCCTTCCTGAATTTTACAGGATGCAGGGTCCCCTACAGATAGGAGTCATACTCTGAGCTATCAAAACTAGCTGATCCCTTGATTTATGATGAGGCAAAACATTTCAGTACACACATTTCATCCCATTGCTCTTATGTCGCACTATTTACAGTCAAGGAATTTTCAAGCCAATATTTTTTACCATTCAGCCCTTTAAAAACTTTGGACATTTTGATAAGCAGAAAGCAAATTTCTAAAGGTCCTGTCCCACTTTCCCAAGTTATTCACGTTATTCACAAATTCTCCCGAGTTTTCAAACTTGCAGAATGTCCCTAACGAGTCCGTAGGAGTTTGTGGATATATCGTAGCGGCTCATTATGCCAACCGTAGGTACTTGGGGCTATTGTTTTACTCGTGGACATTTTTCATCATGCTGAAAAGACGTCCTGACTTACCTGATGCCCCGAGTACCTACGGCTGGCATAACGAGCCGCTACGATATATCCATGGACTCCTACGGCCTCCTACGGACATTCTGCAAGTTTGAATACTCGGGAGAATTCGTAAATGACTCAGGAGAATTTGTGAATAACTCGGGGAAGTGGGACAGGCCCTTAACATTGCTTTGCAAATGCATTACCTTAAAAATGCAACTCAAAAGGAAAAATAATTTATCTATGGCTGACAAACGCAATGAAAATGGCATAAATTCACTGGAAGATGCTTTTATAAGGTTTGCAAAAATACCAATGGACCTGGAGATTATAAACACTTTAGAACTCAGCCGATATAAGGACCAAGAAATGTATTAAAAAGTAAAGAATTGAGAGAGGACTGACCTGAATCATTAAAAAAAAATTTTTAAACTATAAGTACTTTTGTAGATATTTAAAATTAAAAGGTTCAGTAAGGGCAAATGTGAGTCCTTTACAGATAAGGATGCGAGACTTTATTGTCAGAGGAATTAAACAACTAACCATGTTATCATTAAAAAAGACACAAATAACTGCCTGAAATATTGAAGAAATAAGCATGAATAAGGAATTTATGGAATAAATATGTAAAACGTTCATGCTAGAAATTGGTGAGCTTGAAAGCAATAAATTGTAAGGATCTGGGTTTAGAACAAGGTGGCTGTGCATCCTCTGCTTATCAGATTGCAAAATTCAATTGATTCTGCAATAGATCATGTGGAGTGAAGGGTAGCAAATATGACTCCTCAATTTAAAAAAGGAGGAAAAGATAAGAAAGGTTATCACCAAGCATTAATCTAATGTTTGGGGGTACTTATATGGATTGAGAATTAGTTATTGGACATAAGGCAGAGTGGAAATAACCAAACCCTTCACCAGTCGTCAGTAGTAGCGCATCACAGGGATACCTGTGAAGGCATTAGTGATCTTTCAAGAATCACTAGTCAAGATTGGAAAATCGCAACTGTAACTCCATTGTTTCAGAAGGGAGTGAGGCAAATGAAAGATAATTATAGGTCGTTTAGTCCGACTTCCGTGTTTGGTAACATTTTAGAGTCCATTATTAAGGATGAGGTGTCAGGGTTCTTAGAAGCAATGATAAAATAGGCCAAAGTCGGCATAGTTTTATCTTGCCTGACAAATCTGTTAGAATTATTTGAGGAAGTAACAAACAGCATAGACAAAGGAGTCAGTGAATGGTGTTTACTTGGACTTTCAAGAGGCCTGTGATATGGTGCTGCACATGAGGCTGTTAAACAAGATAAGAGCCCATGGTATTAGAAGCAAGGGATTAGCCTGGATAGAAGATTGACTAAATGGCTGAAGCAAGGAGTGGGAATAAAGAAGGCCTTATCTGGTTGGATGCTGGTGACTCGTTGTGTTCCGCAGGAGTTGGTGTTGAGTCCGCTACTTTTCTTATGTTAATGATCTGGATGATGGAATTGAGAGATTTGTGACCAAGTTTGCAGATGATACGATGATTGCAGATGGACAGTTTGGGACATTGGGCAAAGTTGGAATACAGCGTAGTAAAGTGATCGGTCATGCACCTAGGTAGAAGGAGTAAAGGCATAGACCGTTATCTAAATGGGGAGAAAATTCTGAAATCGGAGGTCCAAACGGACTTGAAAGTGCTGGTTTAGGATCCCTAAAATAATAATTTGTAGACCGAGTTGGTAGTGAGGAAGGCAAAAGCAATGTTAGCATTCATTTCAAGAGGACATGAATATAAATGCAAGGATGTAATACTGAGGCATTTTAACGCACTGGTCGGACCAAATTTGTAATATTACGTGCAATTTTGGGCTCCATATGTGAGGACGGATGTGCTCCATTGGAGAGGGTCCAGAGGAGGTTTGATCCCGGAGAATGATCCCCGAGATGATGGGGTTAACATATGACAAGTGTTTGATGGCTCTGGGCCTGTACTCACTGGAGTATGGAAAGGTTGAGGGGGGGATCTTATTGAAACCACATGAATAATAAATAGCCTAGATAAAGTGGTTGTGGAAGGATACGTCCAGTAGTGGGAGCATTTAGGACCAAAGGGCACAGCCTCTGAATAAAAAGAGATATCTTAAAAATGGAGATGAGGAAGAATTTATTTAGCCAGAGGGTGGTGAATCCGTGGAATTCATTGCCACAGACCGTGGTGGAGGCCAAGTTATTGGGGATTTTTAAGTGGAGATTGATAGGTTCTTAATTAGTAAGGATGTCAATGATTACAGGGAAAATGCAAAAGAATGGGGTAAAGATAGAAAAATAGATCAGCCATGATCAAATGGCAGAGCAGATGTGAAGGGCCAAATGGCCTAATTCTACTCCTATGTCTTATTAATGATTGGGTCTCACCTTAATCTATACTATTGGGTGTCTCACCTATTCCAAGTTTGCAGATGCTACTAAATTAGCGTACTAGGAAGAAGATTGAAAAGATGCTCAGGGATCTGGGAATAACTATGCACATTTCCAAGTGGAATTTGCAGATGCTACTAAAAATTAGTGTGATCGAGTGAGTATAGAAGAATGTTAAAATTGACAAAGCATGTTGCAATTTGGAGGGTTTATAGAAGATGTCAACAAAATAGAGAGTGAAAACTTGCTAGATGGGATCAGATAAGCAGCAAAGTGAACACGTAGGGATTCTTTGGATCAAGGTTAAGGGGGGACTTGACAGAGGTCTTTAAAATTGTTGCACATGAAACTGAGAGTAGGGAAGACAAGGACATGCCTTAGAATTAACAGAAGTTTAGGGGTATGAGGGGGTCAGCCAGTGGTGGCTGTTATGAGCTTACAAGCAGTTTCGTTTGAATCCCATGAATATGGACGGGAAAGGAAACTTGCTGAACAGGTGTATGGGACTAGGGGAGAAACGTGTTCGGCACGGACTAGAAGGGTCGAGACAGCTGTTATAGGGGGTGAATAGCGAAACTTGGGGGGGATGCAGCAAATACGTGAGATAATCCGGCTTGAAACAGAAAGACAAGCAATTGTGTCAGCCATTATTACAAGAGGATTGATTCATTTGAAGGGATAAATTGCCATTAACAAGAAGACAGGTTCCAGGGTTAAGAGGGGGGATTGAATAGATAAGGCTTTAATCTCCAGTGTATCATTGATTCAGTTTGGGATATTAAGGGAATCAAGGGATATTGGAGGCAAATGGAGTGCTAAGGTAGAAGATTAGTCACACAATGAATAATAGTACAAACTTGCCCCACTCCTATTTCTTATATTATACCCAGGATTAGATCTGAATCAATTTTATGCTGACAAAAATGCAAATATTATCTTTCTTCCAATGAAAGTAAAACATGCATGCCTAGAATTCTCCCCACATGTTCCTTCTCTGGCAGTCAATTTCATAATGCAAGATATATTACTTAAAAAAAAAATCATTTTGTGTCTTTCCTATGCTGCAAATAATGCAAATCATAATGAAATTCTGACATGTTGCAGCCATTGCTCTGCTGGTGACTACAAATTCTACAGTTATTAATCTGATAACAAGATTGATTTACCACAAATTGAACCCCTACCTTGTACACAAATCCATCTGGGCAACTGTGATCGTAGGTGAAGGCTTTGTATACCACAAGAAATACGATACAGGCAAGAAATGCAAGAGCAAGAAAAATGAGAATGGTCACCTGTAACACAAGAAACAGTGAAAGCCAAATGTTAACAGTAATCCTTAGTCAATCAATGGTATGTTCATGCAACATCTTAAAATTTAATATACTGTTTTCACAGTTTTCATGACTCATATTCACATTTTATGGCTTGTTCAATACAAGGGGTCCTGAGTGCCAAACAGTAATCTGAGGCTTCTTGAAGAATTATTCCCTTAACAGTATTTACTGTCCTTCAATCATGGCCAATGGCAGACTGTTTATAATTTTAACATATTTACAATGTTGGAGGATATTATTTATCATATCTTAAGTGTGCTTATTTCCACTGTATCCGCATCAAATTACTGCATGGGAGCGTCCCAAAAGATGATTATATCTTGCAAATTGATTCTGTGACAACGTAAAGGATTTGCACAGTTCAACCTGAAGATACACAAGTCAATTTTGACAAGAGTGCCCTGAATTACAATCTATCACATTCACTGAAAGCATCCCCTTTTTACTGACCACACTTTAGAAAACTTAGATTGCACATAATAGCACCTAATTCAAAAATGTCATGCTCTAGTTCAGACTGACTTTTCAAAGGTGGGGTACTTTCCACCATGTGCTGATGCAGTTCAAAACAAAATCAAAATGATGCTATAGTTCACAGGCAACCTACAATAAACCACACTCGCAGCTCACAGAGGCACTTGCATTGTTCCCAAATAGGTTTAAAATATTTAATGAACTTACATTCTTGCCCTCCAACAGACCTGCTTCAGCATGATGCCCAGTCACCAGCCCTACTGTATGTAAACAATTCCATGACATCTTAAAAAAAGCAGACCCAACTTTTCCCTTTTAGTGAGGCTCTCATCTACCTGCACCTTAATGGTCTTGTTATTTGACATATTTGTCACATGGCAAGTATTTTATCGTTTCAAGGTCATACTTTAAAAGGAAGCATAGATTTTAAAATAAACTATCATTATTGAAATACAAAGAAATTCATAGGCAAGAAACTAAGAGCCATTGGTTTCTCCAGGGCCATTCCATTCAGAATAGGTTATAAAACTGAGAGAACATTATAAACCTTGTAGTTGCAACACACCAGCAAACAAATTTAACCTGACTGCACTAGAAGAGATTTCAGTATAAATTAGATTCTACGCAACAGATCCATTTTAGACCTCTTTGCAATGCTCAACCCTGAATTCCATATTCAAGTTTAAGTAATTTTCTCAAGGCTGCCCCTGAGCAACTGAGAGAGTTTCAGAAGACATCCTATTATTTAAGCTCCAACGTCTTATGCTTTATCTTTGCTTTGCCTTTTTTTTCCTATCTGCTATTTGTTTACAAAATTGAGAACTTGAGGTGTAAGAGGCCACTTGCAGGGCCAGTGATTTTGTTGGGAAGCTATTGTTCATAAATAAAAAATCAAACTCTAATCATTTGCCTGTCTGAAGCTAGGAAATTCTTTGGAGACCTACATCCATATTTAATATGTAGCACTTTAACTACTCCAGTGTCTGTGTCGTTCTACAATATATTCTCTCTTGGCATTTTCACGCTTATTACTCAACATGAATGTTATAAATAAAATAATTTTTACATTTAGAATATAAATACTAAAAGTGACTGAGTATTTTGTGCAGCATTTGATTCTGATTTATAGTTTATATTAATTAGAATTTCAAAATTTAAATAATAGTCCTCAATTGCAATAGTAAGGGTTAAGTATTTACCCACTGAACACCAGTCATTTCAGTGACACTGTCAGATTTGGAAAGTGACTATGCAAGAATAGTTTCCAACAAATACAGAGATTTATTCTGACATTAGAGTGTAACTGAGAGAATAAAAAATACATCAAATACACACTGTAAAGGTCACTTTCTACAGTGAGATATACTTCATAAATAAAATACACGTCAGAACAAATGCACTTCAGAATGTTTGCGCTACCTATTTAATAGAAGCTATGAATTATCAGCAGCAAATAGCTAAGTCAGCATCCTTCAAGTATGACCAGTTTCACGACAGCTAATCCCAAACTATCTCCAATTCTTGCACTATTGTTGCTAAAGAAAGAATTCTACAATTTAGTTCATATTTCTGATGGGAAAATAACAATTCATTGTATTCATTGCCTTGGCCTCTAATGTCCTCCAATAAAATTATGTCTTTACAAAACAATCCTTGTGGAAGCAATAAATATGGCTAACTGACACAAAATAACTCTTTATTTTATTGCTTAAATATTTGATGAAGACCTATTATCCTGGGAGAACTTTAAAGTGAATACATAAAATATCCAATTTATATTTCATCATTAACTGTCTGCCAATCCTAATGTTAGTTTAAACTGATCAAGTGCTCTCTCTCTCTCTCTCTCTCTCTCTCCCTCTCTCTCTCTGATTAATAAGCCTTCCATTCCTTTTGCATTCATTATAACACAATGCATCCTGATGACGACAGCTCAGTACTGAAATTTTTAATTAAGCGGTAAATTTGATGATACATGCATATTGGCTTGACATTTAGTCCTCTTAAATTAGAATATTCATAAGTTAACAAAATTCTGTTAAAATAATTGTATACAACCAGCAACATTAAAATAAATATCAAATACTTTATATTAATCCTGTAATGTACACTGGGGTAAAAGGAACCCATCCCCTTTGCCCACTTTCCAAATATCCATTGCACAAATTAAAAATTAATGGTTTAATTAATAAACATCAGTACGCCAGTGAATTAACAACATTTTTTTTCAGCACAGGAGCTGAAGAAATCATTGTAACCGTAAACTTGTCACGTCTTCAAACACCAATGAAACCACGGGGCAGGAGACAAGCTAAAGTAATTTAGATTTTGAGTGAAATAATACAGAGAATTTGGCAATTCCATCTTATCCAAATGGCTTCATTACTTCACTTAAGGTCCGAAGAAAAGTCAAACATGGATTCACTAAGCTTTATAATGTACTATGCAATTCATCAAAAAACAATGTATAAGAAGACCATGGATGGAAAATTAAATGTGGAAGAACATTTTCCTAGGGGAACTTTATATGCCTGGGGTAGGTATTTTGAGTACAGATTGACAATGCCCAAGGCCTTCTTTCCATTTGGAAGAAACATTAGCTGTGGAGCATAAAGACATTCTAGATATGATCAATTTTCAAAGCGTTTAATGGTGAAGATATAAATGTGCTCTGTCACATGATGCATTAAATGACTGGAATTATAATTCTCTAAGCATAGGTTAT